>NW_020539727.1:11452940-11482803 GCF_003426905.1 Ctenocephalides felis | reverse complement strand
AAATATACGTATAAAAATTGGTTTTCGTACAGAAAAACTACTTGTTATAGATATTATTAAATAACTTAATTTATAAAAAATAATAAAATTTTTTTCAAATAGTTTGTCAATTTTAAAAGTATTTTTTTAATCTAAAAAGTTCACGATTATAACTAGAATATTTCAAAGTTCTAGACTATTTAATATTTGTTGATTGATATTTTTTGAATTCTTTTCAATTTTATGAAAAAAATGTTTCGCCTGGCAAGTGACCTTGCTATTTATTCACCCCGTACCCCCCCCAGCTATTTTTGCCACCATATAGAATATGAAAACATAATATCATAATATTTTTCCCACGAACAGTTTCATAATCCATTTGCTTTCTGAGGATTTGTTCGAACGATCTCGACATCATAAGGAAAGGAAAGGAATTCTATACGATATTATATTAGAGAAGCATTTTCGTTCGTTGTTCGGGGAATTTGAGTTCAAGGCCACAATATTCTTGATCAATTTTCATGTGACATAAAAGAAAATATATATTGTTGTGCGAGTTGAACAGAACTTGAAGAGCTTTCTTTCGTAGTAGATTTTGTTCCAAGAAAACTGTATTGTTGTTGTTTTTATTTACTTTTATCCATATAATAAACAAGCAATTCTTATGTCTTACGTTTATATAGATTAACTATATTAGTCTTTCTCTTGGCCTTTTCGTAGCCTAGTAGTAGGCTTTTGGCCTCGTACAAAGTTTAGGGGTACAAATCTGGATACTGGGACAGCCCTTTTTCTACCAGTAGTGATCCAATATCTATTTGCCAATAGTGAATAAAGGATTATGATTTGATCAACTAAATATAATATGATTTGATGTGAAAATAGGCTTTCCAAACATTGTTACAATTAATTAAAATAATACTTCTACATAACTCTATATTTCATTTGGTCCAAAATTTTGTTTTCTTCTTTAATATATTAATGTAATTAATTAATAATTAATTTGATGTTTTTTTTGGTTGAACTTGCTTAATGATGACACATAGACAGTGTTGAAACGTACAAAATAATTAGTTAAATTAAACCTTCAAGAATACTTTTCAATGTCTTTCATAACTTAATTTTTGAAAAGAGCTAAGAAATAGTACAAATTTTAAAATTTAGTGAAGTAAATTGATTAAAATACTAAATATATTATGAAATTCCCGTAGGTTGAGTTATAGCATTTGCAAAAATATCGAAAATATTGCAAAAATATCGAAAATATTTCTTTAGCATATCGTTTTCGGATCTTGGCATTCTTATATTTAGAAAAAATGGATGTATGTGCGGATACAAATTTTTGTCTGATTAATATTTGGCAAAGGCTCAAAAACGGCTGAACTGATTTCAGAAATTCAAAAGCCATTTCATGTAACTCAATGAGGACTATCGCTTGCCAGTTTTGTGCGACAATCTGCCGAATCGTTTCTTTGTAATTTGGAAAAAAGTTTCAAAATTTTCGTCCACATACTACCGAATCTATCTTAAAACATCAAAAACTTTTTACTCGTTTTAGGTTAAAATCTACCAAACCGTTTTCTTGTAATTAACTGTTGAAAAAAAAATTAGGTCGATTTTTATGGAATGTTTTGGATTGTTTTGGCGATATATATCATGATCTTGTAGAATTTACCGAAATATTACGGCCTTACGACAAGTAGTTCAATTTTCAAAATTCATCAAAGTTGGAGAAAATGAGTAGTTTTTTTGACGTTTGTTAAATTAAAATTAGACGATTTGCTTGGTATAACGATAGAGTACTTGGTCCTAATGAACATACTGAACCATTAAAGTCTTACGGTAACTGTTTTAATTATAAAAATGGTTGATTCTTGAAAATTTGCTTTTAGAAAATACTCCGAGTTAACGTGTTCGTTCGTTATCAATAATGTGTAATAAATCCACTCGGAATACTTCAAATCACTCATAAATTAATTTATTTTTTCACCAACTAGTTTGATTTTAGAATTTATCCAACAGTATTGTATGGAGCAAATAGCACAAAGCTAAATTTTCTGACATATAATTTTCTCATAAATGGAATTAATGTTTCTCTCAAATTCCATCCTGAAGAAATGTGAAGAAAACCAAATACTTTGGCCACACAATAAATATAATACATACATATATATTTCTATGTGTTTGTCGGTTTATTTCGCCGGGATGCGAGTTCAAGGGCATTCGTGTTGATCAGTTTTCGGATAGCGGCGTATGGAGGGCGGGGGATGGTGGTGCGTACGTTTACGCGCTTGTGTTGTACTCCATCGTACGGTGTAATATATATTTCATGCCCTCGCAAGGGCTGACGGCTGTCGGCCGCCACGCGGCCCCCGGCCGTCGCCGTAGGCCGCGCGCGCCTGCCAAGGTCGCCTGCACAATACGCTCTACCATCGCTCTACGCCCCGAAAGCGTTGCCGTTGCCGTTGCCGTTGCCGGAGAGCACGGAAGCACAACCATAACTACAAACAGTGGGAAATTGATATGATATTGTAACGAAAGTAGTGGGGTGGGTGGCATCGTGCCTTAAGGCAAATTGCTGGAACTTCCCGTACCGTAATGAAATGTTCGAGGAATACTGAATGTTTTCAAATAGATTATTATAAATATTGTAACATTGTCTAATATTTATAAGTATTATATAAACTGAATTGCAGAGTTGAAATTATTTGATTATATTAGAACAGAATTAAAATAAAAATCTGAATTATTTTCGATATACAAAAAATTAAAAAAAAAAAATTGAAACAAATTTTTTTTTTCCAAAATCAATTATTTTGTTAAGACAAGCATAAAGTTCTTTGAATCATTCAAATCGGACGCTTAGTTCTCTTAAAAACTGCTATTTTTTACATATTTAGCTCTGTATCTTCGAAATGCCTGGGCCTGCCTTTGCCAAAAACTAATAAACACTTCTCCCAATCATTACTAATTGAATGTTTTTTAGATCATTCAAATCGGATACTCCGTTCTCTCAATAAAGTCGATTTCTATTTTCTGCACTCTTTGCTCCGTATCCTCGAAACGGCTGGACCTGCCTTTGCCAAAAACTAATCAGCTCTTTTCCCTATCGATAGGAATCGAATGTTTTTTGAACCATTCAAATCGGTTGATCCGTGCTCCCGAAAACGTGACTGGAAATTTGTATCTATACACACACATCCATTTTTTCTGAGGTATGCCAAAATGTTCAGAAACCTTCAAAACGTCGAGAAATGTAAAAATTTTCCATTCCGATTTTCGGCCCATTACAATAACTTACTCTACGGGAAGTTAATATGTACATATTTGATAAATAATTATATTTTAGGGTAAATTGTAGGAATTTACTGGATTATGGACATATATTAGATGAACTAATGGTTGCATGAGCTTCCCGATATTTGTAAAGAATCGACTTAATCAATAAGAATTGAGTTCAATTGGAATTCACATTGATTAAATTTTAGTGAAAGCGAAAATTTTATTTTCGAAATAAACTGTTAAACATTTTTTTGAACACCTGATATTTTGGAAAAATGTTGGATAGGTCGTTTTGAAAATATAATGTTCCCCTCAACTAAAAATTAATCAATCATATCTCTCAAACATACTTTTAATATCTATAATTTTATAACCAAACCTAATTTGTTTAACACACTTTATTTCTTCCATTTCAGTTTCTAAAAATGTATTTAATTTGAATGTAGACGTCAACTGTAATCAGTAGCTAATACTAAAAACGACAATATACATATGCAAAAAATACTGAGATTCTAATTAGAATCACTTAAGGGGGTATTCTATTGTAGAGGCATGAATTGTAGGTCATTTTTAAATCATTGTGAAAAACAGGAATAAATTTTTTTTACTATCGTTTTTTCAAAACAGGAATCAATTTTTTTACTATCACTTTTTCTATAATTCATTTCACAGTGTACAGAAAAAAGTAAAAACAACTAGTGGCATCGTGCCTTAAGGTAAATTGCTGGAACTTCCCGTACCATAATTAAAAATCATGGTACGGAACCCAAAAAAATTAACACCAAATGTGTACACTTTATTAAAATCTCAACAAAATATTTGATAATTGGATGTACATATGTCCAATAAACATTTTTGGCTGCCGAATGACTTTTTTTTAACTTATTTTTATTGAGAATCTGTAACCGCTGGACCTGCCCAAAAATTTGAATAGTTCTTCATCTTGTCAATAGAAGTAAATTGTTTTTTGAATTGTTAAAATCGGATGCCCCGTTCTCTTAAAAACTGAGTTACCGTTTTTCGCACTTTTTGCCCCGTATCTTTAGAACGGCTAGACCTGCCTTTGCGAAAAAGTAATCAGCACGTCTCCTTATCAATACGAATCGAATGTATTTTGAATTATTCAAATCGGTTGAACCGTGTTCTCGAAATCGCCGACGAAAGTTTGTATCCGCACACACACACACACACTTACATCCATTTTTTCTGAGGTATGTTAAAATGTTCAGAAAGCTTTGAATCGTAAAGATATATAAAATTTTTCATATTTGATTTTTTTGCGATTACTATAACTTGCTCTATGGGAAGTTAAAAAAGTTGCTAATTTTGAAAAACAGTTGCTGAAGTGAAGGGACCTAAAAAATTTTTACATCATCATACCCACGATTTCAATCCGAAATGAAAAAAAAGATTACTAATTTATGATATTGTCGCTTTGGCATATACTACGGACAAGTAAAAAAAAAATTTTTTTTTTCAAAATGGCGAATGTTGAAAAATGACTGTTTTTTGAGTTTAGCGATTTTTTAAATATTGTGAACATTGAAATTTGGCGATGAGTCTAGTATATACCGAAGAGGAGTCTATAAAGTGAGTATATAAGATAATAAAATTAACTAAAATTTTAATGATTTGTTTTTCTAAAAATTGTGTCGAAACCTTTTTTCAAATGATATACTAATAATGGCATCAAGGTAAATTTTAAACATTTTTCGTGTTATGAAAACATGAAATTTTCACGTTATGAAATAAAATGGGGGTGATTTTAGATGACAACACTAATAAGCATTTTAAAATTCCAGTTAATTTGATGAATTTGATATTATTTTCATGTAACGCATTTTAAAATTATGAAAATCTCTAAACTAATATATTTGATTAACTATAGGAACCAATATATAAATTGCAGGAATTTTCCCAATTGTGAGCAAATATATTATATGAATAAACATTTTAAATGCTCATGGTAATGGTATTGAGCTTTATATATTACGTAGAAAATGGTGTTTATAACGAAAATCCAATACAACAATTTGAATAACATTTATTTTAAAGATTATGTAAATTTCAAAACCATTATAAATATTTGATACACTAACTGAGCCATGACATGAATGTATTACAGGAATTTTCCCAATTGTGAACAAATATCAGATGAATAACATCAATAAGCATTTTTTATTTTGATTTATACATGCTAATGGGGGTGAACTTTAAATATTTATCCATAATATTTGAAGTTCAGTACCATAGCAAGTGTATTGCTATGGTACTGAACTTGGTATTACAATGAAAATTATATATTTTGAATAATGTTCATTTTGAAAATTCTAAAATTTTCAAAACTATTCTAATTATTTGGTGAACTAAATGATTCATAAGATAAATTCAGGATTTTTCCTTCTGTGAATAAATGGTAGTCAGACTTTTTACCATTTGAAATATGCATGCTGATGATACTGATCTTTTTTAAAATTATAGGAAATTGTGTTCACAATAATACAATTATAATATAATTCATTATGAAAATTCTTTAACCTTCAAAATTATTATAAATATTTGATAATCTAATGTAGAGTAATGTCAAGTAAATTGCAGGAATTTCCCCAATTGTGAACAAATATCAGATAAATAACATCAAAAAGCATTTTATATTTTGATATATCCATGCTAATGGTACTGAACTTTGCATATTAAGGAGAAAATTGTGTTTGCATTGAAAATAATACGATCATAATGAAGTTCATTCTAAAAGTTCCAAAAATTATTTTAAAACCATTGCAAAAATATTACACTTTTTAAATTTCTTAATAAAATTGAAAATAAAATAAAAAAAATAAAAGATTTGCTTTGATCGAATCTTGTAAGTGTTTACAATTTTATAAGTAATTTTTGTAGTTTTATTTATTGTTATGGAAATTAAAATTTACCATATATATTTAAATATTGTGATGAGCTTTACAAAAATTCATAGGACCGTTTTTGCACATTCCCTTCTTTTCATATATTTTTATGAAGTACATGTACTATAAAATGATATGATGTTCTTGATATGTACAGATTTAAATAAATTATTTTAATTTTTCAAGTTTTTGTTAACGATTACAGAAATTTTTACCCTATTTTGTTACATGGATTCAAGAGCTTTATACATTTACTTTATTTTCATGATTTTGGCAATGAATCCGCCGAACACTTCCAAATTAACTATTTGTAAATCGCATTTGAACATTCTAGAAAACTTTTTGCATATTTTTTTTTTAAATTTTATTTGCAATTTCAGAAATGATGTAAAATTGTCTAATTTTATCTACTTAAATAACTAGACCCAGGCTTTCACACAAAAACTTCAAATGTTGACATGTTGACATTCTATCAAGTGTATGACTTGTAGATAGTCTTCAATTTTTTTTTAAATTTTTATTATCATTTTATGAATCAGTATTAATAGTAGTGAAATTTTATTCATTGTAATATTTCATAAATATATATAATATAAAAGTTATAACAATATGACATTTTCTACTGATGATTATACACAATTTATTGCGCCGGACCGTTGAATTCTTTGGTACGCGCTTCAAGGTCGTCTTAAAATAAAAGCTTCATGGATACGAGCTTTCAAAAGCTTTCGACGATTTTAAGAGATGATATTGTTTACCATGGCCATTATGTAAATTCGTTTTATGGAATATCACAACACTTAAAATATAAAACTTATCAAATCCAAAAAAAGAATTAAAAGTAATTTATATTTAATGTATTATTTGTTTTAATAAATTTGAATTATTTAGTCGCATAGTAACGGTAGACATTAAAAATAAATTTTTATTTGGATAGGTATTAAAATTGCAAATGATTGCATATATATTATGGATAAACATCTTTGACTAAGTAAGTTTTTGGAGAAACATAATAGAACTTCTATGTTAATAATTAATATATTGGAAAACTGCTTGATTTCCAATATATTAATTAAGAGTTCCTTCTAGATTTAATGAACAATTATTCCATCAGCGTTTTACATCTCTTAATGAGGAAGAAACTTACAAATCTTTTTTTTATTTGTTTTGTTGGCAATGTTTTTTGGGATTTGAAGGGATAGAAATTCTGATTTAATTTCTGAGTTTAATTTTCTAATATTGCTATGTCTCTTGTTTATTAGTTGTATATTTGTTTTTTTTTGAAAATTATATTTGCGTAAATAGCAACCTTCGAATATAACCCATAGCAGTTCAATGCTTTTACTGTAAATGGCTTGTTCTGTATATATTGAAAGGTCCTATAACCCTTCCTTGCGGAATTCCGAGATCGGTCTCGAATGTTATTGGGTTACGCGCAAGATATAATCACTGTAAATTATTTTAGACATTTGTGTTATTTAGCTCATATAAATAACAAAGTATTTCTGATTGCTAAAATAAAATCATATAGAATAAAAATTTCTGGGGAATGAAAAGTCTTGTTTATTATCATTAGAAGACTTATTATTATATAATTAAATAGCAGTTCAGCGCGTATAAATACAATGTATTTCGAGTTTCTAGAATAAATTTAATAGAATATTTTTTAGGTATGAAAAGTTTTTCTGTTTTAGATACCTGGATAGTACATTAATAAAAGGTAAAACGTTAACCACTGGGTTTTCCTTTTAAAATTCTATAATATTGTCAAATTAATTACTGAATGTCTTTCTTTATGGACAGATTGTAATTTATAAGAAAAAAAAAGATACCTGGACAAAAATATCCTAAAATGTCGGTTTGGTAACCACAAATAAACCTTAGACATAGGATATTATCTTGAACATTATTATTTATTAGTTAGCAGCTCGGCTCATATGAATATCAATTTTTCACTGGTATTCAAAATAAATTATTTGGAAAAAAATTTGGGGTATGAAAAGTCTTGCTGATTTGAATCATGGATAATAATAAACTAAAAGTGTCGGTTTGGTGAAAAAAGTGAATCTTTCTCTTAGGAACACAAAATTTTAACTTTTTTCATAGAACTCTCGGAAGTTTTTAGTTTCGTACAAATAAATAAGTTCTTCCATACCTTCTTTTTTATTGAGGGTGGTTCCAGAAACTTTCCCTTAGGGCACAGTGGCACTGAAGGACAATTTTCTTGGTATATAGTATATAATGCTCATAATTTCACAGGATATATAGTATGTATAGTATACAGGACTAATACATTTATATTGTCTGATCTATTTTTAGTCTGCGCTCTCAGAGTGCCCGATATTGATGTGACCTTGATAAGTGTGTATGTGTTGCACGTGGAACTTTGATATAATATTATATATATATATATATATATATATATATATATATATATATATTATATGATGAAAATATGCTTTCAAATCGGAATAAAACTTTCATGCAATTCCATGCACATCGTTTAATAATAATCATTTAAAAGCATTTTAAACCGTTTTAAACTTTTATAAAGCTCGTAACAAAGGTTATATTTATTATTCATTAGAAACTTGCCTAGTAGGTACTAATAATTTTATTGTAAACTAATAATTTATGGTGTAATATTAATATATTTAGCTATGTATATATTAATATAGACTGTAGATAATTTTGAACTCCATGAATACTAAATGTGTTCATTTTTATTCGAACAACTCAATTTCAAATTGTTATTGATTAAATCGATTATCCATCGGAGATGTTCATGCAACTTTCCTTGACAAAACACCATTTACACCTAGTTTATTTAATTTTTGGTCTAACGTTGCAATATTACTCATATTTTTAGTCTACCTTTGCATTTTCATAAAATAGATAATGAATTAATATTGCAATTAAATTGATAGGTTCAATCAATTAATTTTCTCATATTATTCATTTGTGATAAAATATGTCCCTATTTTTGTTATACTTTTAACAATTCGGAACCATGTATTTAATCTTTCATATCTACTATTATATTAAACTAATTATATTGTATATCAATTTCTTTCAAAACCTTGAATAAGCAAATTTCTTCATTAGATATTAATCAAAATATGAAGTTCAATTGATTTTTTAAAAAACCATGACTTTATATATATAATTAAAAAAATTCTAGTATTACTTCCATAACTCATTAAGTCATTTAGCTCGGTTATTTGCTTTAATGCCTTCTTTTAAATTAACTCTTTTCATTCGGATGCCGCCGCTCCGGCGACAAAATACATATAAATTTTAAAATTCGCGAGTGGAAAGGGTTAAAAGATGCTAAGTAGATGCTTTTCTAAAATGATTTTTTCACTCCGACGACAATTTAAAAATCGTCTTTATGAATTAATATTGGCACATAATATTTATATGTATAATTTTTTCGTGGAATTGCATTCTTTTATTAGCTTGCTTGGTTTCGTATTTAGAGCTTTAGTCTTGAAGCAATAAAGTTCTAAGTCAGGTACCCAACTTGGTCAGTCTGATATCTAGCAGTAATAATATTCGTTTGTAAAACAAATTTAAATATATTGCTATGTAAAAATAGCCCTTGCCTAGCATTGCTTCATCAAATTAAAAATATATTATCAGCATTAGTGAAATTCTAGTAATAAAAAGATATCACCTAGGGATGAAGAAGAATGTTCTGTTAAGTACTGATTGCTCTTCAAAAGAAAAAAAAAAACGAATTTCAAGAAGAAATTTTGCATCTTTGTATTCTCACTTCTTATACTTTAATAAGAACTCTATAATGTTATTGTTAAGTAGATAAAATTAGTTAGTTAGCTTCCTACATATTTCGAAAATGTTAATAATTTTATTATTTTTTATTATTAACTTCCCGTAGGGTAAGTTATTGTAATGGGCCAAAAATCGGAATTGAAAATTTTTACATTTCTCGACGTTTTGAAGGTTTCTGAACGTTTTGGCATACCTCAGAAAAAATGGATGTGTGTGTGTGTGTGTGTGTGTGTGTGTGTGTGAGTGTGTATGTATGTATGGATACAAATTTTCGCCCACGTTTTCGGGCGTACAAATTAACCGATTTGAATGGTTCAAAAAACATTCGATTCCTATTGATAGGGAAAAGAGCTGATTAGTTTTTGGCAAAGGCAGGTCCAGCCGTTTCGGAGATACGGAGCAAAGAGTGCAGAAAATAGAAATCGAATTTTTGAGAGAACGGAGTATCCAATTTGAATGATCTAAAAAACATTCAATTAGTAATGATTGGGAGAAGTGTTTATTCGTTTTTGGCAAAAGCAGGCCCAGCCATTTTGAAGATACGGAGCTAAATATGTAAAAAATGGCAGTTTTTGAGAGAACTAAGCGTCCGATTTAAATGATTCAAAAAACTTTCTGCTTGTCTTAACAAAATAATTGATTTTGGAAAAAAAAAATTGTTCAATTTTTTTTTTTTTTTTTTTTTTTTTTTTTTTTTTTTTTTTTTTAGTTTTTTTTAGTTTTTAGTTTTTTGTAGATCGAAAATATTTTTGATTTTATTTTTAATTCTGACTATAGTTCTAATATACTTTACAAATAATTTCAACTCTGCAATTCAGTTTATATAATTCTTATAAATATTACACAATGTTGCAATATTTATAATAATCTTATAAAACATTTCGTTACGGTACGGGAAGTTCCAGCAATTTGCCTTAAGGCACGATGCCATAATTGCCTCAAGACAGAATTCCACTTACAGCTAGTTTTAATGTCTTTCGACCTTATGGTGATTTAGTGATTTTAATTATACGAATAAACAAATAATAAATCTATTCACATTATTATTACTACTAAATATTAAATTTACTCATATATGTGTATATTCATATAACTTCCATACATCAGTTACAAAATTATATATCTATTCCAGATGCATTTCTTGAAATTGCATAACGTGCATCTACTAGTTGTCAACATCATTACAATTATTTTAATGATTACATAACTACAATAACAGTTATTTTTATAAATAGATTGTTCATCTAAAATTCAATGCCTTTAATACATTATTCCTGAAATTTGCTTTCAACGTATGTGTATTATTGTTTAATATCATGGCATCAAATTTGTGTGATGTTCCTTAATGCATTTGCATATAGAATTACAAAAACAGATGGATTTCAACAAATAATTATTAATTCTTGTAGATAGAGGAAAGCTTCGAGCTTTATATGTGATTCGAATTTTCGAGGTTTAAAGAAAGAATTGGAAAATAGAAATATAATACAAGTAAACTCTATATACAGTTTTTGACCGTTTTCTGATTTTGCTATTTTTTCTATTGAAAAATACAAGGTAATATTATTACTTTAAATAAATTTTATAATTATTAACGAACGTTGATTTTATATTTCTATGGTAAGAGCCTTGGTCTTGCAATCACAGGGTTCCAAAATTGACACAAACCTCGGCCAGCCTAATATCAAACGATAATGATATTCTTTTAAACACGAAAATATAGGTTTTCTATAAAATAGGTGAAAGACTTATAAAATTGCAAGAGATCATAACACTACTATCAATTTGATATATAAGTTTTTTTATAGAAGTTATTTATAGTTATTTCTACCTATATAGCTGTTATTTTACCAGCTCACTGTGCGATGCACCGCCACCTGCTTTTTTCTAATCTATATAACATCGATTATAAGGTGGTTCTATTCTCGTCCTTAGTCTATTTATAGTTCTCACATAATGACTTTTTGTAGTTTTTTTTCTCTTCTATATTTTCTTGCCTTCGTTTTATTGTACTGTACACTTGGCGTGCAGAAATCCTTTTCGAGGTTACTCTGATAGAGGCGAAGTAAGTTGCGGACAGGAGTAGTGCGAAGGCTGAAGGAAACATAATAAAATAATAAGGATCATAAATTGTCATACGATTTATTATTATATATTAAGACTTCCCAGTGGATTAGTGGTTAGAACTTTGGGCTTCGATGTAGAAGTTTCAGGCACGATTCCCAGACTGCCTGTTTACACGTAAAACCTATCCTCCAATTGACACAAAGGTCAGATTTTTTTTTTTATTTTTTTTTTCAATTATCCAGTTGTTTCTTTGTTTCTTCCAAGAGAGTTGTAATGGATTCTCTATCATTTCGTGGTATTTTCTGGTCCTTTACTTGATGAACTCTTTAACCTGATTCTGATTTATTGTTTGGGTGGAGTGACTAAGGCGGATGCTAAGCACGCCATTATGAAGTGCAAAAAAATGGAAAAAGGATAGGCTCGAACTATGGAGGGAGATAGTGAGGCAAAAAATCTCCTTTCCAACTAATTTTATAACATTATTGACAAAAAAATTATATATGATATTAAATATATACAATCAAATAAAATAAAATTGTAAACTGATTTATGATGGGTGTCGTTGGTCGCATACCATTGCGCTCTTCACAATTGTTCATGAAACAAATTTGAAAAAGTCTCGGATTTATTATTTTGGTTTTTGCAATATGTTCATCGAGATATTTCGAAAGGATGTCCGAGAATTGATGTCCAACGCTCTTATTATTGAAGTAGATCCGGGTGTGGGTGAAGCCAATACAAATGGTGAAGTTTTTGCTATTAATAGCGAACGACTTTCGCCTGGCTTAGTTAGATACATACTTTATATATACATTATTAATACATACACACATCTGTAAATATAAATATATTAGAGTGGTCGTTTATATGGATATTTTTGAATTTTTTTTTGCTCCCAGGGGCTCAAATGCTTCCAAATTGATAAAAAAAAAAGTCTGAAAGTTTTAGATTTTAGTATCAACTTTGAGATGGTCTGCACTGCAACCAAAGTTTCTTATGGATATAACATGGGTAAAATTCCGTTTGTTTTTTAAAATTTCATATCTTAGCAAAATTTTGAGAATAATATTGTTTTTGCTTATTTTGATCATAAGTAAAAAATTTACAACAAAAATTTAATGTTTTATAAAATAACTATTTACTTAGGAAGAAGAACCAAGAAACTTCGGTCGGAGTGCGGACTATCTTAAATTTAATATTAAGAGCTAAAACTTTCAGATTTTTTTTAACATTTTGGAAGCATTTGAGCTCCTGGAAGCAAGGAAATTTGAAATCCATAATAAGGACCACCCTAATATATATTTATAAATTAATATTTGCATAATGATCACATGAGCATTGGAATTGGATATACTTAACCTCCTATCTAACTTTTGTATAATCATTTGAATTTTGGATCCATCAGTTTTACAAAAATATTAAAATCAATTTTTTCTAAAGTAATAACAAATCTTAGAACTACACCTGGTGATGAAGTTTTTTTCTGTGATGATAGAAAAAAGTATAGCATCACTTTTTACTTAATACTATTTCAATATAGGATTTTTTATTATTATTATTTTTGAAGTTTTTGGATTGATTAGTTGGAAGATCAATCAGCCTGTTTTCCATACTTCTGATTCTGATCATGTCGGAGTACCCCATTTCTGATGATTGGTTTATATTTGCCAATAAACACAAGTTTTTACTCACAAGATTTTTAGCTTTTTTATAATAATAATTGCAATACAGAATAGAAATATGACCATAATGCTGATTATTATTGGCTTCATATTTAGAAAATAATTAGGTGTTCTAATGCGATAAAGAAATTCTACTATTTCATATACAACTCTTCATGCATTATCTTCTATCTAAATTTTATCTCCTAAATATCTTCAAATAATTCGATTTTGGTCACATGATTTAGTGGTAGCTTTGGCCCTTTGGCAATCTACGGTTCCAGAATCCATACCTCCTTTGGACAACCTTATATGAAGCAGTAGTAAATAGCGGTTTTCACTTGAAAATTTAGATTGAAAATATGTTCATAACTGAAAGTAGCACTTCTTCTGTATAAAATTAAAAATACATGATCAGTGTTAAAAACGTTTTTATTAATAGGGTATAGGGTCAACCGCTTCTAGGATCACAAAAGTTTTTAGGACTCTTATGCTCTGATCACTGTTCAAAAACCAATAAATATAATTTGCCGGAAAAAAACTAAATTATTTTGATAGCAGTATTTTAATCATAATGCTTGGTTAGTAAAATTCATCGCGTTACTTGCACTATTCTGCCTTTGTCTAATTTTATATATAAAAGCGGTTACAATATATATTTATATATATTGTGTGTATGTGTTTTCATCCTTGTATTAAAATCTGAGTCGCATTTATTTTTCTGGGAAATCCCATAGAAGTCACTATTCCAAAAATAACCATCATTAATTTTATAGAGAACCAACCGTCGCGGTCTCATTAGATCAGCTCGCTTTTTATGTTTATTATTGTTGAACGGGTAAGGAAAAGATAGCAAAAATAATTTAGATTTTTAATATCAAATTTCCAAGGATCACATTTTAATTATTTACTTCTAAAATAGAAATTCACTGTAGGTAGGAATAATATTAATGGTAATAATACATTTTTTTAGTAGGGTAGGGCGGTGCACAAAGGTCCAATTTGAGTCAGTTGTGAAAACTAAACCAATATTATCACAACAAATAACACATAACAAACAAGAAACTATTTGACTATGTTCAGTAAGACTACTAGCTAAATAACAAAAATTGTAATAAGGGCTCGTAAACTTAACAACAGTGCTCACAAACAAAAAAACTAACAACGAAAGAAAATACTTTTGTTATGGATTTTTAAACGTTGCCGTTTATCTTTTGATAGCAACGTCGTAACAATGTCTGGATATACATCTTTTTCCCTCTACTTAAAAATACCTTAACTTTACTGATTTTTGAGATATCGGTGGTGGACCTTTTTACCTGCGGACCTTTAAAACTGGAACCATGGGTTGCAAGACCAAAGCTCTTGAAGATGCCCATTAATGTAAACTGACAAAACCTCTAAATATTGAATGTTTCTTTGTCGAATATTGAAGAGAATTACTATAAATCGACCTATTGGAAACCATGACGATTTTTCAGCAAAATACCATGCCCATGCCGACCAATATCACCACAAGATAAAGGTCACAGTACAAAGAAGCCTATTCCATATAGTCACAGAAAAGTCCTTCGACATGCACATGTATACAAAAACAAACTTGTATAAATTTAATATGAATCCGCACATATATCCAACTCTAGCTGGAAACATATATGTATATATATACCTAATATAATATAAAAACTCTAATTATATCTATGGTGGTGACTATAAAACAACATGGCAGTGGACGGCCATCTTGTCGGTGGTTAAAAATAGACTTAAACTAGCTAAAAATAGATCAAGTTAAACACATCCTATCGACCCGTTCAGCATACTAAGTAAATTATACATAAACACTTATATATACAAATATATGGCCGTGCTCGGAATATATCGGAATTAGACAGAGGATCGATGGTAAAGGACTTTTTAAAAAATTGGTAGATGACCACATTCGACATTTTCACTTTTCGACTGTACTGAACAAAAATAATAGAGGCTGCAAGTACTGTACAAAGGCGGTAAATGACTCCTAAAAACGATAGCAGACTTTGTTCCACTTTTTGATAATATCGTATCAAGGTAATAAAGTGCCTTTAAAAAAGAGTGCGAGTAAGGTTCACATGCGATTGAAGCAAAACTTATTTGCTACTGTACAAAATGGTATTTAAGTGAAAATAAATACATCATATAACAATTTTGAATAATGTTAATTAGTAATACGGTAACACTCGTGATGCACACATTTTATTAGTGTCAACCATTATACATATTTATGTAATGACAAATTATAAATTATATATTTATAATAGCATTGAAAATATGTTTATTATTTAAAAACAATAATGTATTTAAAGTCATACTTCGAATGTTACATGATCGGTTTGTCATTGTAATTAGCATTTTGAAATGAAAGTTCATTAGAGAAATGAAGTAATTGCTGATTAATAAATTCTCTAATATTCGTTTACACAGTGGATTATGTTAAACAACGTCTAAACAAATATTTTTTCGCAACTTCTCTCATCACGTAATTGTGCTTGAAGAACTTCATGTAATTAAAATTAACATACATTTATTGACGGCTTGTATTTTTTTTTTTACTTTTTTGCTGTCGATATAATCTCATTCTTTGAACAGTTGTGATATCTGTCTTGTCTAAAAAATATTTTTTATTTGAATAACTTCACAGATTTATAGAAACTGCGAATAATATAGTACACGGCACAAATGTTTAATTTATATTATTATTTTCAAGGAACAGGATAAAATTATATTTTTCTGATTCAGGCATTTTTCATTAAATTAAGTTTTGTTCTACGATATAACTTTGAAATGTTTATTTATCTATACCGATTTCCTTTTTGATATCAGTACGCATACAACGTTGATGCCGGTACGCATACAACGACAGATCTTTATTCACATACATGATGTCTAATCACAATCGATCCGTATAGAAATGATTTCATCGAAACTGAATGACGTACAGTTCGGGCGTAACAATATTTCCGTTGCATTTGCACGGATTTACACCCTAGTCGCGCCTAAAGAAGTTTTACTTCAAAAATGATTGGTGACTTTATTCCACCTTTTTGTTAATATCGTGCCAAGGTCTTAAATGGCCCCTAAAAACATTAGTAGTCTTTATTCCACTTTTAGATAATATTGTACCAAGGTAATAAAGAACTTCTAAAAATGATAGGTGACTTTATTCCACTTTTTAACAATATCGCCCAAAATTAATAAAGGACCTCTAAAAAAATATAGGTGAGTTTATTCCACTTTTTAATAATACTTTTTTTCATTTTCAATTTTCACTTTTTCAAGCACTTTTTGATTTTTGAAAATGATAGGTGACTTTATTTTTCACTCTTTGATATTCCCCTACCTTGAAAATTTACGCTTGACTATAATCTAATTTTTGATAGTATCAAACAAAATTAGGACAGAATGATATCAAGAACTGGTAATATCGGTTATAAATTGAATCATTACAACTTTTTGCTGCCTCGAATTATGAATATATCAATGTTTTAAGAAATTAATAATAATTATTATCTATTAAATGTACATCGTTTATTGTTTATCTTCTAAAAAAGTCACGAAGTTGAAGTCTATGATCAAATCAGCTCATTCATCAGTTAAAACTTTCTATCATATTCCTAATAATTAAACGTTAAATTAAAAGCAAATCTTTATTTTTAATGCCAATGCTCATTATTGAATTCGTATCCGTTGCCAAGTCATCGTTTCGGGAAATCCAATAAAACTTCTGCCAAAATATCTATTTTACAAAAAATTCTTTACAGACGCAAGTAGTATAAATATTTTGATAGCATAATTGATGGTTACATTGCATAATAGATATTTTGAGAAGTTATGACAATTATTTGATGTCATCTCCTAAATTATACAATCAATACTGTATATATTTTTTTAAAAAAATGGTTGCTTAGAACTGCAAATAGATGTATAAATGTTGGACGATACATATTATTAATAATTTGTAATATTGATACTTAAACTTAATAAGAGTAGCAAACTATCAACAAAATACAGAATGTTGTCTTAAGGCAAAGTCATCTATCATTTTTAAATAATTTTTTCAAATATAATTAAAGGATTTTCATTTTTTTTCTAACGCAAGATTTCTTTAAATTTAACTTTTAACTACGTAAGTTTAACTAATTATAATAATATAAAATATTCGTATTTTAAATTATTTCAAAACATAAATTTGTGATGCGACTTTCTGCGGTTTACCTCAATGTCCGTTTGTTTACTAAAATAGCGATGAAATTTAAATATAAAATAATTCTACAGAAACTATAAATCTCAATATTATATACTGTGAACCAGTCGTGGTCACGTATTATTTAGCGATTTTCGACAAAAATTTTTTGTTGCCGATTTTGATCATATTCACAACGTTGGTTCGGCTAGCAGTTCGATATCAAGCAGTATGATACAAGACCTCAAATTTGATATCAAGTGAAAATAGCATTTTCCAGGGGCTTGTCACAAAGTTCGAATTTGACTTTGAGCAACTTGTTGTTAAGACCGAACCAATTATATTAAAACAAAAAGCACATATCAAATAAACAACTATCTGACTATGGTCAGTAATACTCCCAGATAATTCATCATTGTAGAAATGTGTTTATTTTAAAAAAAATACCCGGGGCTTTTTAACACATGAAAAAACTATTGAAACTAACTTAAAAATTATAATACTATAATTTTAATAAATAATAGTTCTGTTCGACGAAAGGCCGGGCCGTTTCTTTGTAAATCGCAGAAAAGTGAAAAATTTTTGTCCACGTTTTAGCCCGAAATTCTGAATCGATTTTGAAAATTTAAAAACCGTTCGATAGATAATGGTTGGGAATCGTGCTGATTAGTTTTTGGTAAAGATTGGCCGGGCAGTTTTCTCGTAATAAAGTTTAAAAAGAAAATTCGACGATTTTTATAATTTTTGTTTTGACGGTAGATACCATAGTCTTGTAGATCATACTAAAATATTACGGTCCTACGACAAGTCGTTTAATTTTAAAAATTCTTGAAAGTTTGAAAAAATTAGTATCGTTTTTTGGCGTTTTTCAAAATTAGACCTTCGATCGACGTTTTCTCCAAAACGCCTGAACTGATTTTAATAATTTAAAAGCCAATCGATGTATTTCGATAAGGATTATTGTTTCTCAGTTTTGTGCGACGATCGGCCGAGCCGTTTCTTTGTAATTTGAAAAAAAGTGTCAAACTTTTTGTCCACGTTTCGAACGATGTTAGTTGGAATTGATCCTGATTAGTTTTAGGTGAAAATCTACCGAGCCCTTTTCTTGTAATTAACTGTTGAAAAAAAAAATAAGCCGATTTTTATGGAACTTTTTTTTTGCGATATATATCATGGTCTTATAAAACTTACTGGAATATTACGGCCTTACGGCAAGCAGTTTAATTTTAAAAGTTCATCAAAGTTTGAGAAAATGAGTAGTTTTTTGACGTTTGTTAAAATTAAATTTAGACGATTTACTTGGTGTAACGATAGAGAACTTGGTCTTGATGAACATAGTAAACCATTAAAGTCCTACGGAAATTGGTTCAATTTTAAAAAATATTGATTTTTGAAAATTTGTTTTAGAAAATAGTCCGAATTAACGTGTTCGTTCGTTTTCAAATATGTGTAACAAATCCACTCGGAATACTTTTAATCACTCATAATTTTTTTTTATTGATTAAGTCGATTATTTACACATATCGGAAAGTTCATGTAACTTGCCTCAAGGCAAAATACCAATACCAACTAGGTTGGCTTTAGATTTATAGATGTCTTCTTTAAAGTGTATTCCTCTATACTTTTATGAATTTTCGATCTATTTCCACCGAAATTATATTCCAAACTATCCATTAACATCTGGATTGAAAGGAACAACACATGCTACGATCCCGATATACAAGAGATATATAAATATATATAAAATGTATAAATATAGTTGCAGTGCGCGCCGTTTTTGAACTGCACGTTGCTATTTGAAGATGAAGAGGTCCGTGTGTGGGTTTTCTGACAGAAGACTCACAAAGCATTATTTTTAGAATTTAATTTCGTTTTGATTTTGTTGTTTTTGAAAATCGGTTTTGTTTTCGATACTATTCGTGGACTACTGAGACTTTTTTAACATTAAATCAACTCACTTGCTGAAGGACGTGAACCATGAAACAATAGTAAAGGAATCTTTGGAAATCGTTATTACTTACATTTATGGGTCTTTATTGGTATCCCAAGTCAACTTATCATATTTTGAATAAGATTACATTGATGGTTTGGTATTCTTGGTGCACCTATTTTATTTCAACAAATCAACTTGTTTGCAACTAATAGATGGTGCAGTTGTATTGTACAAATGTGATATGAATGAAAGTGTGTATTTATATAAGACTAGCTGACCCGGCAAACGTTGTTTTGCTAAGTAAGGTATATTCTAAACAATTTCTAGAGAATCAAAAATATTAATACTTTAAGTGTATAAGGATGTGTTGTTTGAATGCTATATAGAATGAGGTATTATATAAATAATAAACCCCATTAGTTTGTCTATATTTTGTCAATACAATCAAACTGGAAGTTTTATACACTTTCTATAGAAACCATGGTATAAACCAATCCAAGTCTTTTTTGGTCCTTGGACTTATTGATTGCGTTTCAAGTTTTTCAGATTCTTTCTGGATTCTGGATTTTGTGTATAATTGTAAATAATACTACTGAGCTTATACAAAATTTTCAATTTTCTGCGAGAAAAGATAGAAAATGAATTAAGTATTTCTTCTTTGATTTTTGAAAAGTTTCAAGCAACATTCGATGAATTAAAGTAAATTTAATAAAAAGTATATATGTAGAACAGGGCGAGACACAAAGGTCCAATTTGACTTTGAGCAAATATAAACTATATTGTGAAAACCAAACCAGTTATATCACAACAAATAATAAATTTCAACCAAACAATTATTTGACTACGTTCAGTAAAACTGTCAGCTACTTCATCATTGTAGAAATGTGCTTTTTTGATGTCTTTCAAAAATTTGTTATCTAGACCTTTTTACCCTACAGGCGGGGTAACTTGGAACGGCCAGGTGTAAAACAGGTTTAATGTCTTATTTTAATTTTAAAGGTATTTTACAAAATAATTACACTTTTAACTAATTCTAAAAAACTACCAACGGAAGATAATACTTTTATTATGGATTTTTAAAGATTACCGTTTATCTCCCGATAGCAAAGTCATAGGAATCAAGGTTTTAGCTGGTTATACATCTTGTGGCCTCTACTTTCAAATATTGTTGTTAAACAATGCTTAACTTTACTAGTTTTTCACACATCGTTGGTGGACATTTTTAACCCCGGACCTTCATACATTACTATCTATTCTTCAATAAATTGTGGAAAATTATATCTGAGAAAATGTTGCTCGACAAAGTGTCTCTTCGATCGATACCAAATTTAGGTTCTGAATTTTAATAACATAAATACCAATGAGTATATAATTATACTTTCAGAGCACCGCATTGGAGAAAAATATGATTTGTAAAAAAGAGTGCTACAACGCCAAAAAGTGCATTTTCATATCAACATTTCAAAAAAGTTGATACTTTTAGTTTCTAGTAACACTTGCGGCCCGTTTAATAACGTTTTTGTATATAAATAAAACTACAAACAAAACTACTTACTACAGTTTAATCATAATTAAATAATATTTACGTAAAACATCCTATTAAACGTAATTGAACATCATCTATCAAAAACGTTTGACATTTCACGTATTAGCTACCGTCCATTGTTTTATTCAAATTACGCTTCTAAAAACATTTTCAAATTAAAAATGTAAAGTTGCTACGCGATTTTGAAATAATATCTCATCTTCCGACAATGTACTGATTAGCACGAATTTTTCAAGACTAAGACTGGCCAAATCGGTTTACTCGTTTTTGAGATTTAGCGGATCATTTTATTGAGCTCCATTTTTATATAAAAGATGACTTTGATAAGGGTAGTTAATGTTGAATGCTATTGATATAGACCGTATGTGCACATAGAATATTAGTGTAAGTAGTGTTAACAAAAGAGGATATCAGTGCGTTTTAATAGAAACGGCCAGATTTAATTAACTGTTTATTTAAATTTTTAATTCTGTCGGCAGCTGAAAACTAACCTCCAAATAGCACAAATATCAAATTGACATTAGTTCGACTTCATGCTTTACAACATATTGATTAAAAGCAATTTTTTCTTGTTTTGACTTGATTTATTAAAAGAAATCATTGCAATCCGACGGCTGAATAAATTACACCTGCTAATATTAATTTTAAACACACGCAATAAATATTATACAGAACAAATAATAATGTGCATTCATTATATTTGCTCGTGGCCATTTTTTTTATTTTATCTAAGTGATTACTCTATCGCAAAACATTCGTTCTCTATACAAACTGTGCAATATTTATATATAAACCTGGTTATTTTTAGAAAAATATATTCACCGACTAACACAAAGCCTATGTCGATCTATACATGAATCCGTGTACTTGTGTCTAGGTGAGGAGCGGACTCATGGAAATAGAAATTTATTTTATACTCCAATCTTTTTTTGAAAAAAAAAATAGATCTTGACTTAAGACGTCAGCTATAAGCTAATTTGAAAACAAATATTTTTTGGAATACAGTACAAATTTTTCCAACACATAAATTATAATAAAACAGTTTCTGCTAATATTGATGTAAGTTTGGCTATTTTTGGTACAAACACTCGAATAGTTCGAATATAAAAAAGGGTGTGCGTAAGGTTCATACGCGATCGAAGTTAAACTTTTTTGCTATCGTGCAATATGGCATTTAAGTTAAAAATAAATACATCATATAACAATTTTGAATGATGTTTATTAGTAATTACTTTTATTAGTAACAAAATTCACTGTGTGAACTTATAGAATTATAGAATTTTTTAAACGGCAATTACTTCATTTCTCTAATGATGGTTCATTTTTAAATGACAATTACAATGACAAACCGATCATGTCATATTTAAAATATGACTTTAATTACATTGTTTTCGAATATTATGCATATTTTTAATGCCATTATAAATCTATAATTTATAATTTATCATTATATAAATAAATAACGAAATAAGTAATATGGTAACACTCGTGATGCACACATTTATTAGTGTCGACCATTATACACATTTATATGATAAATTATAAATTATAGTTTCAAAATGGCATTAAAAATATGTATAATATTTAAAAACAATAATGTAATTAAGGTCATACTTCAAATATGACATGATCGGTTTGTCATTGTAATTGTCATTTAAAAATGAACCATCATTAGAGAAATGAAGTAATTGCTGATTAATAAATTCTATAATATTTGTTCACATAATGGATTATGTTAAACAACGCCTAAAGAAATATTGTTTTCACAATTTCACTCATCATGAAATTGTGTTTGAAGAACTTCAAGTAATTAAAATTAACATACATTCATTGACTGCTTGAAATATTTTTTTGACATTTTTGCTGGCGATACAGTCTCAATCTTTGAGCAGCTGTGATATCTGTCTTGCCTATAAAAATATTTTTTGTTTTAATCACTTCAAAATATAGAGATTATTTCAATAAACTTACGTTTAGCACACGGCATAAATGTTTCATTTGTTTCATTATTTTCATTATAATTATTTACGGGAAACAGGATAAAATCTTAACAGAATCAAACTACGAATAATATAGAAATTATTTCAATAAACTTACGTTTCGTACACGGCACAAATATTTAATTTGTTTTATTATTTTCATTATAATTATTCTTTTGATTCAGACTTTTTTTTTTATTAAATCAATTTGTACTACTATGTAACCTTAAAATCTAATGACATTCCGAACACAATTTAAGCTGACGTACGCTGTGTGCAAGCAATCAAAGATCCCTCGCACGTAACACGACGACCAATCACAATCGACCCGTATGGAAATGATTTCATCGAGAGCGAATGACGAACAGTTCGGGCGTAACGCAACTTCCGTTGCATTTTCACAGATTTACTCCCTAGTCGCTTCTAAAGAAGTTTTACTTCAAAAAAAATTTGAACGAAAAAAAAATTAAGCACAACTGAAAAATGGTCACAGTTTTACCAAAGCTTTAGACTGCACCTATAATAATTTGTTTTTACATATACTTTTCATGATGGTTACGATTAATTTTATCACTTCGTTTCGGCTTGACGTTGAGTTCTGGGCTACCCTTATACTATATATATATATATTTATTACCCTATTTTTCTACCCATGTACCCGGCTTTCCCCTATCCCAGCAATGATAAGACTTTTGAAATGTGTGCGTTGAGTTCGCGTTGGATTCCCTCTGACAGCGAAACGAAAAATATAAATCAGTCAGCCAGTGATTATAGAGCTCGTAAGGTGATTTTAGTGTTTATTGCTAAATTTTGTAGTGTGTGAATAATAATAATAATAATAATAATATAAATATAAATAAACAAACCATTATTATAAATAGAAAAAAAAAATATATATTTGAGTAATTAAATTATTATTAAATAACTATGTTGTCCTGAAACGTATACCAATTAAATATTTTATTAATAAAATCCAGAAAGCACAACGGTTTATTTAAAAATATAATTTTGTTTATATAAGTTCCATGAACGTCAATTACTATTCAAATTTAAAACATAAATATTTGGAACTTGTATGTACATTTAATAATGTGAGTCTATTAATATAAATTTTAAATTATTTCCCAATCAGCGTATTTGTTGATTTTATTAACTATTTTTTTGGTTAGCGTTTCGTAACTAATATTGCATAAAATTGGAATAATTTTTAAAAAATATATTTTGATATCCACAAATGAGGCAATTGTTTTTTAAACAACTTTAATGAAAAACTTTTTAAAAACTTCAATGAAACTTATGTTCTTAAATTTAAAAAAAATTAAAACCTCTTTGTTTCAATAATATAAATTTTGAATTAAATTATTTCCCAATCAGCATATTTGTTGATTTTATTAACTATTTTGATATTCATAAATGAGGATATCCATTTTAAATAAAAAATAATACTGTTCTCTATAAATGACATTAGATTCTTATACATAATGAGTATTTTTTTAAAACCTTAAATAATTTAATACTTCAAAAAGCTTGAATTTTTTCTTGAAATCTCTATATATTGGATTTAGTGAAATGAATAATTTCTTCTAATTTGTTTCTACTTGTTATGAAACATGTGTTTTGACTGAAATTTTTTTTAAATAATTTCTAGTTAGACATAATAGATCACTTGGATTAAAAATAACAATTCGTGGAAATAGATAGTAAATATGCTTAAACTTTATAATATATTTTTATAATTTTTTGGTGCAGTAAACTATTGAAATCTATATGTTATAGAAGAATTTATGAAATGTTTGGTGATCTATGATTTTTTTAAAATAATATAATGCTGGCCAACTTAAATCAATTGGAACAGAAATTGGGGGAACTGATTGGAAATTTGTTTATGGTTTCATGCAATTTATTTTATTTTTTATTAGTATTTAGCAAGTTATTGCATTTAAAGTACTTATGATGGAATAATTCTGATTATGCTCATAAATTTCAAAACAAAACTAATAAACATATTTTCATGAATTTTGCATTTTTAAAGCCTATTCTTATTCCCAAAATATCATTTGATGTTCTGTTCAGACAATTTGTGAAAATTATAGTTTTTAAAGTATAATTTCTAAGCAATTATAAATACTTTATATCTAGTATTTTATATTAATAATACACAAACGTTTCATCAGAAACACGTTTTTCTACATATTTTCTTGGTTATCTATTTTTTATTGATTTATATTGTAATTATTTCTGCATTAACTCTGGCAAACATATATATTATCAAATCATCAATTTCAGAATATAAATATTCTCAAACGTTTCAAGAATTCAATTTTTTAAAAATTAGTTTATTATTTAAAAATATGAGAATTTATAATTATTATATATAATTATTCAACAATTTTATAATATTTGAAATAAGTTTAAAAAATACTTGATAATTGAGTTCTTTTGGATATTATCAAAGAATCATTCATTTAGTTCATCAAACCTTATTATTAATGTAAAAAATTGTATGTTTTAGTTCTATTATCATTCTGCAGTATATTTATATTTAAACATTTTCATAAACAAAATAAATATTTCATCAACTCTTTCATATCTTAATATAACAAACGAATCACGTCAATATTTGAATAAAATATAAAGTTTCCATCTGATACAAAAGGCGAAAATGTCGTTTTGAAATAAACATGTTTTTCTAAAATTTAACAAAAAAAAGAAAGCACGAAGCGATAAGAGTTAATTTAAGACGTAAATAATAAATTGGAATAATTTATGTAAATATATATATTTAATTCATTGTAATTTAAAAAAAATAACAGAAATTCGTGGTAATAGAGCATTTTGGACTTTAGTACTTTCGAAAGAAACGATGACCATACAAATTTATATTTGATAATTGTTAAATAATTTTAAAATTGAGATAAATCACTAGACTAATCAACAATAATTAGTACTATGATATACCAAAAATTATCACTTTAATTATAATAAAAAAACTTATACAAATATTGCTCTAAAAACATGCATTTATAATTTAAAAAAAAATAACAATAATCGACTAAAATCTACTATATCTAACTCATAAATATGTCCTAAAAACTATTTAAATTTAAATTAGATTAAAATATAGAAACTTTTTGTGATAAATTTTCATTTTGCATAATAAAACTTTTAGTGATATTAAATATATAAATACATTTTTTTCTATAAAATTTTCATTAAAAAACTTAAATAAATAAAAATTAATAATTTATATAGAAAACACTTGATTTATAAAATATTAGTCTACATTCCAAATTAAATTATTTTTTATAATTCTTATTTTTATATAGATCCATAAAAGATTTTCTTCGAGCAAAATAGTAGTAGTAGTGTTGCTTCTTCAATCAGCTAAACAAATAGTGTTAAAAATAACATGAACTGAGTGATATCGAAATTATAGTCAGTTAATTTTAAACTAAACTATTAGACTGTGTTTTGAACTATTTTTAAATTGTTTGAACTGTTTTACTGAAGACATTAAAATAGCAACAGTGGAAGCCTTCGACTATGGTTGTGAAGTGAGGATGGCAGTTCATATGAGTATGTAGTAAAAATATTTATTTATTTCTTAATTTTTTTTATCAAATACGAGCTTTATATCGTTTTATTTTTAGTCGAAAGGCTCTAAACTTTTTCATGCTACTTTTGCTTTTAGAGTTTACTTTATTTTATAATTTTATAGCATTTCTTGTGAATAAAATATATTCTATTTTTCGACGATTCTAATGAGACTTTAAATAATTGTAGAGCTAAATACACACAAAGAAATATTATATGTCCCCAAAAAGTTGTCAAAGTATCTTTTGATTTAAATTAGGGATAGTTTAGGTGCTTTTTCATGTAATAAGGATCTAGAAAAGTATTATATTTAATTTATAAATATATATATATATATATATATATTATAAATTTAATTAATACATTAACAATTACTGCAGGTTTGGAAGACATCGATTACCATCTTATTTTTGTTTTTTTTTTTAATAAAACACATAAAGTTGCTTTTAATGGAAAGTTATCTCATCAATTCTTATTAGTTAAGTTATTTTTGTAATGTTGATTATTGAAATTTCAGGTAAACGATGCCATTTTTTGTAATTTTACACTTACTAAACAACCATTTACTATCCACTTTTATTAAATCTTGCGAATTACAATATAAACGTATTTTATTATTCCTAATTATTTACCAATTAATTTTTTTAATTTACTTTTTATCATTGACATCAGATAAAAATGTGATATCATATCAATATCTATGAAATATCATTCTGAGTTGCTAATTGAAAATTAATGATTTTTATAAATTAACAATTCATTTCCCAGTGTATTTATTTCGAATAAATTATGAATGCATATATTTTTCTGTTTATGATCAATAATTGCTTCATTAATATTATGCGAGTATATTTTGAAATAATTTTATCGAGAATATCAACTGAAACATCTTCTAATTCAAGATTTGTATAAATCTTAATAAATGGATTAGATTATATTTTTTGGGTTTTCCACATATACCACTAATTAATTTATAAAAAAAATATATTTTGTTAAATGTAGTCATTTCCATGTTTTTCACTTTTTTTTTATAATACTCTTTTAAAAAAATGTTTTTCTTTAGTGGCAAATCACCTTGTCTTATATAGAAGAAACATATGTCGATCTGCGTGGAAGATTTGCTGAATCTTGTTTCATTTATTTAAATTTTTTAGTGATATTAAACGTTAGTTTGTTTTTATTTTTTACTTTCTGACAATTATCAGAATTAATTGCCTTCTAATATTCTTGTATCTTCAATTTTGATGTTTTTTTAATATTTAGAAATTACTAGATTTAGATCTGTCATACTTGGTTTCATATTTGGACAACAAAAATGTGCTTATGACAATGGTTTTGTGTTTACATCATTTTTATATTTTGAAGTTTTTCTTCTAGTTGGTATATATATTTATATCTTATATATATAAATTTCTTTAGTACGGGTGTATGATTTGATACTTGTATGATGAATTATCAAAATCCTATTCGGATTTTGATAATTCTTTTTAGAGTTTGTCAAAGGAAATTTTAAGATTTAATGAACGACAAAACTATAGTAATATTGTAGAAATAATTTACAAAAAATCACTTATCATTGTTTGATATAGAAAAATTTGCTAGAAATGTCAATTCACTTGAAATTTGAATTTAGCTGAAGTGAGCCTAGATAATATTAGAATATAATATACAAGAAAATGTAATGTCTACATTATTATTGCCGAAAGGCAGCTGAGATGTGCCAGAAATTAGAATGATATAAAATAATTATATAATTCAGTTTAATAAACAACGCAATAATTTCAAAATTGCATCAAATTGGGATATTAAAAAAATGGAACTTTTGAATTGTAGGCGTGGATACAGGACAACGTCTGTCGGGTCATCTAGTGTATATATATATATATATACATATATATATATATATATGTGTGTGTGTGTGTATATTAATCCTATTTTCAATATTAGTTGTTGCTAATGATAAACTTTATTTATTTCTCATGCCATCTATCATTTATGCAAATTATAAGTACTTTAATCTTGACACTATAAAACATAAATGTAGTTTTAAAATAATTCTATTGCAATCTTATCTGTTAAGCTTTGATTCTTTTAAATATAGATCGTGATTAATAATAATATAACCCAGAAATTCCAAGTTTTTACGTCAAACGATTCTATAACAAATCAGATAAGTAAATATATCTCTTAATTTCTTACGTGTTTTGTAATTGCTTTTTAAATGATAATTTAAATTAGTTCGGATAATGGGAATATATTGCATCAGTAATGATATCAATTTTAATAAGATATATTTTTTTTACTTTTAAAACTTATATTGGCTGCTTAGAAACGTCCTAAATGAATAACATAACTTCACCAAAATTAACCTTCTTTTCTATATATATTTTTCAATCATTACTTTTGATTTTTTTTGTTGAAGTTCATATATTTGGATTGAGGGCTCAATACTAGAAGAGCATTGGCGCCGCCACCATTGTTTGAGCCCATTTTGGACAGCTTGGTATCAAGCAGTAGTGTTATTTGTTTCCATTCGACCATCTATATTTTGGACTTTTAATGGCTCAATACTAGAAGAGCATTGGCGCTGCCACCACATTGATACTCACGTAGGACAACTTGATATCGAGCAGTAGTGTTATTTTGTTTCCATTTGAGTAATATATTGCGTTTTCAAGTGAAATTAGCCTTTTTTCTCACTTCCTTCTATCCAATCACAAGGGTTTGGCTGTCATCCAAAATTATTAAGCATTTGACCAAGTTTCATCACAACTGCTCTGGTAATTGTTAAGTTCTGATTGCTGTTCAAAAATTTGACAAAAAAATATGTTTTCCTATTAACTGATTTTTTTTTATATTATCTGGTTCAATTAAACAGTTGATATTTACGTATTTGCCCATAAATAGATTT
>NW_020539727.1:11417581-11451940 GCF_003426905.1 Ctenocephalides felis | reverse complement strand
TTTTAATAAATAATAGTTCTGTTCGACGAAAGGCCGGCCGTTTCTTTGTAAATCGCAGAAAAGTGAAAAATTTTTGTCCACGTTTTAGCCCGAAATTCTGAATCGATTTTGAAAATTTAAAAACCGTTCGATAGATAATGGTTGGGAATCGTGCTGATTAGTTTTTGGTAAAGATTGGCCGGCAGTTTTCTCGTAATAAAGTTTAAAAAGAAAATTCGACGATTTTATAATTTTTGTTTTGACGGTAGATACCATAGTCTTGTAGATCATACTAAAATATTACGGTCCTACGACAAGTCGTTTAATTTAAAAATTCTTGAAAGTTTGAAAAAATTAGTATCGTCGTTTTTTGGCGTTTTTCAAAATTAGACCTTCGATCGACGTTTTCTCCAAAACGCCTGAACTGATTTTAATAATTTAAAAGCCAATCGATGTATTTCGATAAGGATTATTGTTTCTCTTCTTTAGTTTGTGCGACGATCGGCCGAGCCGTTTCTTTGTAATTTGAAAAAAAGTGTCAAACTTTTGTCCACGTTTCGAACGATGTTAGTTGGAATTGATCCTGATTAGTTTTAGGTGAAAATCTACCGAGCCCTTTTCTTGTAATTAACTGTTGAAAAAAAAAATAAGCCGATTTTTATGGAACTTTTTTTTTGCGATATATATCATGGTCTTATAAAACTTACTGGAATATTACGGCCTTACGGCAAGCAGTTTAATTTTAAAAGTTCATCAAAGTTTGAGAAAATGAGTAGTTTTTTGACGTTTGTTAAAATTAAATTTAGACGATTTACTTGGTGAACGATAGAGAACTTGGTCTTGATGAACATAGTAAACCATTAAAGTCCTACGGAAATTGGTTCAATTTTAAAAATATTGATTTTTGAAAATTTGTTTTAGAAAATAGTCCGAATTAACGTGTTCGTTCGTTTTCAAATATGTGTAACAAATCCACTCGGAATACTTTTAATCACTCATAATTTTTTTTTATTGATTAAGTCGATTATTTACACATATCGGAAAGTTCATGTAACTTGCCTCAAGGCAAAATACCAATACCAACTAGGTTGGCTTTAGATTTATAGATGTCTTCTTTAAAGTGTATTCCTCTATACTTTTATGAATTTTCGATCTATTTCCCCGAAATTATATTCCAAACTATCCATTAACATCTGGATTGAAAGGAACAACACATGCTACGATCCCGATATACAAGAGATATATAAATATATATAAAATGTATAAATATAGTTGCAGTGCGCGCCGTTTTTGAACTGCACGTTGCTATTTGAAGATGAAGAGGTCCGTGTGTGGGTTTTCTGACAGAAGACTCACAAAGCATTATTTTTAGAATTTAATTTCGTTTTGATTTTGTTGTTTTTGAAAATCGGTTTTGTTTTCGATACTATTCGTGGACTACTGAGACTTTTTTAACATTAAATCAACTCACTTGCTGAAGGACGTGAACCATGAAACAATAGTAAAGGATCTTTGGAAATCGTTATTACTTACATTTATGGGTCTTTATTGGTATCCCAAGTCAACTTATCATATTTTGAATAAGATTACATTGATGGTTTGGTATTCTTGGTGCACCCTATTTTATTTCAACAAATCAACTTGTTTGCAACTAATAGATGGTGCAGTTGTATTGTACAAATGTGATATGAATGAAAGTGTGTATTTATATAAGACTAGCTGACCCGGCAAACGTTGTTTTGCTAAGTAAGGTATATTCTAAACAATTTCTAGAGAATCAAAAATATTAATACTTTAAGTGTATAAGGATGTGTTGTTTGAATGCTATATAGAATGAGGTATTATATAAATAATAAACCCCATTAGTTTGTCTATATTTTGTCAATACAATCAAACTGGAAGTTTTATACACTTTCTATAGAAACCATGGTATAAACCAATCCAAGTCTTTTTTGGTCCTTGGACTTATTGATTGCGTTTCAAGTTTTTCAGATTCTTTCTGGATTCTGGATTTTGTGTATAATTGTAAATATACTACTGAGCTTATACAAAATTTTCAATTTTCTGCGAGAAAAGATAGAAAATGAATTAAGTATTTCTTCTTTGATTTTTGAAAAGTTTCAAGCAACATTCGATGAATTAAAGTAAATTTAATAAAAAGTATATATGTAGAACAGGGCGAGACACAAAGGGTCCAATTTGACTTTGAGCAAATATAAACTATATTGTGAAAACCAAACCAGTTATATCACAACAAATAATAAATTTCAACCAAACAATTATCTGACTACGTTCAGTAAAACTGTCAGCTACTTCATCATTGTAGAAATGTGCTTTTTTGATGTCTTTCAAAATTTGTTATCTAGACCTTTTTACCCCATAGACGGGGTAACTTGGAACGGCCAGGTGTAAAACAGGTTTAATGTCTTATTTTATTTTAAAGGTATTTTACAAAATAATTACACTTTTAACTAATTCTAAAAAACTACCAACGGAAGATAATACTTTTATTATGGATTTTTAAAGATTACCGTTTATCTCCCGATAGCAAAGTCATAGGAATCAAGTTTTAGCTGGTTATACATCTTGTGGCCTCTACTTTCAAATATTGTTGTTAAACAATGCTTAACTTTACTAGTTTTTCACACATCGTTGGTGGACATTTTTAACCCCGGACCTTCATACATTACTATCTATTCTTCAATAAATTGTGGAAATTATATCTGAGAAAATGTTGCTCGACAAAGTGTCTCTTTGATCGATACCAAATTTAGGTTCTGAATTTTAATAACATAAATACCAATGAGTATATAATTATACTTTCAGAGCACCGCATTGGAGAAAAATATGATTTGTAAAAAAGAGTGCTACAACGCCAAAAAGTGCATTTTCATATCAACATTTCAAAAAAGTTGATACTTTTAGTTTCTAGTAACACTTGCGGCCCGTTTAATAACGTTTTTGTATATAAATAAAACTACAAACAAAACTACTTACTACAGTTTAATCATAATTAAATAATATTTACGTAAAACATCCTATTAAACGTAATTGAACATCATCTATCAAAAACTTTTGACATTTCACGTATTAGCTACCGTCCATTGTTTTATTCAAATTACGCTTCTAAAAACATTTTTCAAATTAAAAATGTAAAGTTGCTACGCGATTTTGAAATAATATCTCATCTTCCGACAATGTACTGATTAGCACGAATTTTTCAAGACTAAGACTGGCCAAATCGGTTTACTACTCGTTTTTGAGATTTAGCGGATCATTTTATTGAGCTCCATTTTTATATAAAAGATGACTTTGATAAGGGTAGTTAATGTTGAATGCTATTGATATAGACCGTATGTGCACATAGAATATTAGTGTAAGTAGTGTTAACAAAAGAGGATATCAGTGCGTTTTAATAGAAACGGCCAGATTTAATTAACTGTTTATTTAAATTTTTAATTCTGTCGGCAGCTGAAAACTAACCTCAAATAGCACAAATATCAAATTGACATTAGTTCGACTTCATGCTTTACAACATATTGATTAAAAGCAATTTTTTCTTGTTTTGACTTGATTTATTAAAAGAAATCATTGCAATCCGACGGCTGAATAAATTACACCTGCTAATATTAATTTTAAACACACGCAATAAATATTATACAGAACAAATAATAATGTGCATTCATTATATTTGCTCGTGGCCATTTTTTTTATTTTATCTAAGTGATTACTCTATCGCAAAACATTCGTTCTCTATACAAACTGTGCAATATTTATATATAAACCTGGTTATTTTTAGAAAAATATATTCACCGACTAACACAAAGCCTATGTCGATCTATACATGAATCCGTGTACTTGTGTCTAGGTGAGGAGCGGACTCATGGAAATAGAAATTTATTTTATACTCCAATCTTTTTTTGAAAAAAAAAATAGATCTTGACTTAAGACGTCAGCTATAAGCTAATTTGAAAACAAATATTTTTTGGAATACAGTACAAATTTTTCCAACACATAAATTATAATAAAACAGTTTCTGCTAATATTGATGTAAGTTTGGCTATTTTTGGTACAAACACTCGAATAGTTCGAATATAAAAAAGGGTGTGCGTAAGGTTCATACGCGATCGAAGTTAAACTTTTTTGCTATCGTGCAATATGGCATTTAAGTTAAAAATAAATACATCATATAACAATTTTGAATGATGTTTATTAGTAATTACTTTTATTAGTAACAAAATTCACTGTGTGAACTTATAGAATTATAGAATTTTTTAAACGGCAATTACTTCATTTCTCTAATGATGGTTCATTTTTAAATGACAATTACAATGACAAACCGATCATGTCATATTTAAAATATGACTTTAATTACATTGTTTTCGAATATTATGCATATTTTTAATGCCATTATAAATCTATAATTTATAATTTATCATTATATAAATAAATAACGAAATAAGTAATATGGTAACACTCGTGATGCACACATTTATTAGTGTCGACCATTATACACATTTATATGATAAATTATAAATTATAGTTTCAAAATGGCATTAAAAATATGTATAATATTTAAAAACAATAATGTAATTAAGGTCATACTTCAAATATGACATGATCGGTTTGTCATTGTAATTGTCATTTAAAAATGAACCATCATTAGAGAAATGAAGTAATTGCTGATTAATAAATTCTATAATATTTGTTCACATAATGGATTATGTTAAACAACGCCTAAAGAAATATTGTTTTCACAATTTCACTCATCATGAAATTGTGTTTGAAGAACTTCAAGTAATTAAAATTAACATACATTCATTGACTGCTTGAAATATTTTTTTGACATTTTTGCTGGCGATACAGTCTCAATCTTTGAGCAGCTGTGATATCTGTCTTGCCTATAAAAATATTTTTTGTTTTAATCACTTCAAAATATAGAGATTATTTCAATAAACTTACGTTTAGCACACGGCATAAATGTTTCATTTGTTTCATTATTTTCATTATAATTATTTACGGGAAACAGGATAAAATCTTAACAGAATCAAACTACGAATAATATAGAAATTATTTCAATAAACTTACGTTTCGTACACGGCACAAATATTTAATTTGTTTTATTATTTTCATTATAATTATTCTTTTGATTCAGACTTTTTTTTTTATTAAATCAATTTGTACTACTATGTAACCTTAAAATCTAATGACATTCCGAACACAATTTAAGCTGACGTACGCTGTGTGCAAGCAATCAAAGATCCCTCGCACGTAACACGACGACCAATCACAATCGACCCGTATGGAAATGATTTCATCGAGAGCGAATGACGAACAGTTCGGGCGTAACGCAACTTCCGTTGCATTTTCACAGATTTACTCCCTAGTCGCTTCTAAAGAAGTTTTACTTCAAAAAAAATTTGAACGAAAAAAAATTAAGCACAACTGAAAAATGGTCACAGTTTTACCAAAGCTTTAGACTGCACCTATAATAATTTGTTTTTACATATACTTTTCATGATGGTTACGATTAATTTTATCACTTCGTTTCGGCTTGACGTTGAGTTCTGGGCTACCCTTATACTATATATATATATATATTTATTACCCTATTTTTCTACCCATGTACCCGGCTTTCCCCTATCCCAGCAATGATAAGACTTTTGAAATGTGTGCGTTGAGTTCGCGTTGGATTCCCTCTGACAGCGAAACGAAAAATATAAATCAGTCAGCCAGTGATTATAGAGCTCGTAAGGTGATTTTAGTGTTTATTGCTAAATTTTGTAGTGTGTGAATAATAATAATAATAATAATAATATAAATATAAATAAACAAACCATTATTATAAATAGAAAAAAAAAATATATATTTGAGTAATTAAATTATTATTAAATAACTATGTTGTCCTGAAACGTATACCAATTAAATATTTTATTAATAAAATCCAGAAAGCACAACGGTTTATTTAAAAATATAATTTTGTTTATATAAGTTCCATGAACGTCAATTACTATTCAAATTTAAAACATAAATATTTGGAACTTGTATGTACATTTAATAATGTGAGTCTATTAATATAAATTTTAAATTATTACCCAATCAGCGTATTTGTTGATTTTATTAACTATTTTTTTGGTTAGCGTTTCGTAACTAATATTGCATAAAATTGGAATAATTTTTAAAAAATATATTTTGATATCCACAAATGAGGCAATTGTTTTTTAAACAACTTTAATGAAAAACTTTTTAAAAACTTCAATGAAACTTATGTTCTTAAATTTAAAAAAAATTAAAACCTCTTTGTTTCAATAATATAAATTTTGAATTAAATTATTTCCCAATCAGCATATTTGTTGATTTTATTAACTATTTTGATATTCATAAATGAGGATATCCATTTTAAATAAAAAATAATACTGTTCTCTATAAATGACATTAGATTCTTATACATAATGAGTATTTTTTTAAAACCTTAAATAATTTAATACTTCAAAAAGCTTGAATTTTTTCTTGAAATCTCTATATATTGGATTTAGTGAAATGAATAATTTCTTCTAATTTGTTTCTACTTGTTATGAAACATGTGTTTTGACTGAAATTTTTTTTAAATAATTTCTAGTTAGACATAATAGATCACTTGGATTAAAAATAACAATTCGTGGAAATAGATAGTAAATATGCTTAAACTTTATAATATATTTTTATAATTTTTTGGTGCAGTAAACTATTGAAATCTATATGTTATAGAAGAATTTATGAAATGTTTGGTGATCTATGATTTTTTTAAAATAATATAATGCTGGCCAACTTAAATCAATTGGAACAGAAATTGGGGGAACTGATTGGAAATTTGTTTATGGTTTCATGCAATTTATTTTATTTTTTATTAGTATTTAGCAAGTTATTGCATTTAAAGTACTTATGATGGAATAATTCTGATTATGCTCATAAATTTCAAAACAAAACTAATAAACATATTTTCATGAATTTTGCATTTTTAAAGCCTATTCTTATTCCCAAAATATCATTTGATGTTCTGTTCAGACAATTTGTGAAAATTATAGTTTTTAAAGTATAATTTCTAAGCAATTATAAATACTTTATATCTAGTATTTTATATTAATAATACACAAACGTTTCATCAGAAACACGTTTTTCTACATATTTTCTTGGTTATCTATTTTTTATTGATTTATATTGTAATTATTTCTGCATTAACTCTGGCAAACATATATATTATCAAATCATCAATTTCAGAATATAAATATTCTCAAACGTTTCAAGAATTCAATTTTTTAAAAATTAGTTTATTATTTAAAAATATGAGAATTTATAATTATTATATATAATTATTCAACAATTTTATAATATTTGAAATAAGTTTAAAAAATACTTGATAATTGAGTTCTTTTGGATATTATCAAAGAATCATTCATTTAGTTCATCAAACCTTATTATTAATGTAAAAAATTGTATGTTTTAGTTCTATTATCATTCTGCAGTATATTTATATTTAAACATTTTCATAAACAAAATAAATATTTCATCAACTCTTTCATATCTTAATATAACAAACGAATCACGTCAATATTTGAATAAAATATAAAGTTTCCATCTGATACAAAAGGCGAAAATGTCGTTTTGAAATAAACATGTTTTTCTAAAATTTAACAAAAAAAAGAAAGCACGAAGCGATAAGAGTTAATTTAAGACGTAAATAATAAATTGGAATAATTTATGTAAATATATATATTTAATTCATTGTAATTTAAAAAAAATAACAGAAATTCGTGGTAATAGAGCATTTTGGACTTTAGTACTTTCGAAAGAAACGATGACCATACAAATTTATATTTGATAATTGTTAAATAATTTTAAAATTGAGATAAATCACTAGACTAATCAACAATAATTAGTACTATGATATACCAAAAATTATCACTTTAATTATTAATAAAAAAACTTATACAAATATTGCTCTAAAAACATGCATTTATAATTTAAAAAAAAATAACAATAATCGACTAAAATCTACTATATCTAACTCATAAATATGTCCTAAAAACTATTTAAATTTAAATTAGATTAAAATATAGAAACTTTTTGTGATAAATTTTCATTTTGCATAATAAAACTTTTAGTGATATTAAATATATAAATACATTTTTTTCTATAAAATTTTCATTAAAAAACTTAAATAAATAAAAATTAATAATTTACATAGAAAACACTTGATTTATAAAATATTAGTCTACATTCCAAATTAAATTATTTTTTATAATTCTTATTTTTATATAGATCCATAAAAGATTTTCTTCGAGCAAAATAGTAGTAGTAGTGTTGCTTCTTCAATCAGCTAAACAAATAGTGTTAAAAATAACATGAACTGAGTGATATCGAAATTATAGTCAGTTAATTTTAAACTAAACTATTAGACTGTGTTCTCAAACTATTTTTAAATTGTTTGAACTGTTTTACTGAAGACATTAAAATAGCAACAGTGGAAGCCTTCGACTATGGTTGTGAAGTGAGGATGGCAGTTCATATGAGTATGTAGTAAAAATATTTATTTATTTCTTAATTTTTTTTATCAAATACGAGCTTTATATCGTTTTATTTTTAGTCGAAAGGCTCTAAACTTTTTCATGCTACTTTTGCTTTTAGAGTTTACTTTATTTTATAATTTTATAGCATTTCTTGTGAATAAAATATATTCTATTTTTCGACGATTCTAATGAGACTTTAAATAATTGTAGAGCTAAATACACACAAAGAAATATTATATGTCCCCAAAAAGTTGTCAAAGTATCTTTTGATTTAAATTAGGGATAGTTTAGGTGCTTTTTCATGTAATAAGGATCTAGAAAAGTATTATATTTAATTTATAAATATATATATATATATATATATATATTATAAATTTAATTAATACATTAACAATTACTGCAGGTTTGGAAGACATCGATTACCATCTTATTATTGTTTTTTTAATAAAACACATAAAGTTGCTTTTAATGGAAAGTTATCTCATCAATTCTTATTAGTTAAGTTATTTTTGTAATGTTGATTATTGAAATTTCAGGTAAACGATGCCATTTTTTGTAATTTTACACTTACTAAACAACCATTTACTATCCACTTTTATTAAATCTTGCGAATTACAATATAAACGTATTTTATTATTGCTGACTATTTACCTTTTTTTTAATTTATTTTTTATTATCGACATCAGATAAAAATGTTATATCATATCAATATCTGTAAAATATCATTATGATGCTAATTGAAAAATAATTATTTTTATAAATTAACAATTCATTTCCCAGTGTATTTATTTCGAATAAATTATGAATGCATATATTTTTCTGTTTATGATCAATAATTGCTTCATTAATATTATGCGAGTATATTTTGAAATAATTTTATCGAGAATATCAACTGAAACATCTTCTAATTCAAGATTTGTATAAATCTTAATAAATGGATTAGATTATATTTTTTGGGTTTTCCACATATACCACTAATTAATTTATAAAAAAAATATATTTTGTTAAATGTAGTCATTTCCATGTTTTTCACTTTTTTTTTATAATACTCTTTTAAAAAAATGTTTTTCTTTAGTGGCAAATCACCTTGTCTTATATAGAAGAAACATATGTCGATCTGCGTGGAAGATTTGCTGAATCTTGTTTCATTTATTTAAATTTTTTAGTGATATTAAACGTTAGTTTGTTTTTATTTTTTACTTTCTGACAATTATCAGAATTAATTGCCTTCTAATATTCTTGTATCTTCAATTTTGATGTTTTTTTAATATTTAGAAATTACTAGATTTAGATCTGTCATACTTGGTTTCATATTTGGACAACAAAAATGTGCTTATGACAATGGTTTTGTGTTTACATCATTTTTATATTTTGAAGTTTTTCTTCTAGTTGGTATATATATTTATATCTTATATATATAAATTTCTTTAGTACGGGTGTATGATTTGATACTTGTATGATGAATTATCAAAATCCTATTCGGATTTTGATAATTCTTTTTAGAGTTTGTCAAAGGAAATTTTTAAGATTTAATGAACGACAAAACTATAGTAATATTGTAGAAATAATTTACAAAAAATCACTTATCATTGTTTGATATAGAAAAATTTGCTAGAAATGTCAATTCACTTGAAATTTGAATTTAGCTGAAGTGAGCCTAGATAATATTAGAATATAATATACAAGAAAATGTAATGTCTACATTATTATTGCCGAAAGGCAGCTGAGATGTGCCAGAAATTAGAATGATATAAAATAATTATATAATTCAGTTTAATAAACAACGCAATAATTTCAAAATTGCATCAAATTGGGATATTAAAAAAATGGAACTTTTGAATTGTAGGCGTGGATACAGGACAACGTCTGTCGGGTCATCTAGTGTATATATATATATATACATATATATATATATATGTGTGTGTGTGTGTATATTAATCCTATTTTCAATATTAGTTGTTGCTAATGATAAACTTTATTTATTTCTCATGCCATCTATCATTTATGCAAATTATAAGTACTTTAATCTTGACACTATAAAACATAAATGTAGTTTTAAAATAATTCTATTGCAATCTTATCTGTTAAGCTTTGATTCTTTTAAATATAGATCGTGATTAATAATAATATAACCCAGAAATTCCAAGTTTTTACGTCAAACGATTCTATAACAAATCAGATAAGTAAATATATCTCTTAATTTCTTACGTGTTTTGTAATTGCTTTTTAAATGATAATTTAAATTAGTTCGGATAATGGGAATATATTGCATCAGTAATGATATCAATTTTAATAAGATATATTTTTTTTACTTTTAAAACTTATATTGGCTGCTTAGAAACGTCCTAAATGAATAACATAACTTTCACCAAAATTAACCTTCTTTTCTATATATATTTTTCAATCATTACTTTTGATTTTTTTGTTGAAGTTCATATATTTGGATTGAGGGCTCAATACTAGAAGAGCATTGGCGCCGCCACCACATTGTTTGATGCCCATTTTGGACAGCTTGGTATCAAGCAGTAGTGTTATTTGTTTCCATTCGACCATCTATATTTTTGGACTTTTTAATGGCTCAATACTAGAAGAGCATTGGCGCTGCCACCACATTGATACTCACGTAGGACAACTTGATATCGAGCAGTAGTGTTATTTTGTTTCCATTTGAGTAATATATTGCGTTTTCAAGTGAAATTAGCCTTTTCTCACTTTCCTTCTATCCAATCACAAGGGTTTGGGCTGTCATCCAAAATTATTAAGCATTTGACCAAGTTTCATCACAACTGCTCTGGTAATTGTTAAGTTCTGATTGCTGTTCAAAAATTTGACAAAAAATTATGTTTTCCTATTAACTGATTTTTTTTTATATTATCTGGTTCAATTAAATCAGTTGATATTTACGTATTTGCCCATAAATAGATTTGATTTGTGTTTTTATCTTGCATTCGAATTATATTTGATGTCGATCTAATCTAATTTTATCGAGTGCCACCGAACAGGTGCGTGACAATGGATATCTCAATTTTAGTTTGATATCAAAACAATTAAAAAATGACAAGTAATGCTGTTTCAATGTTATTACATACATTATATTATATTGTTATAATATTAAGTGTTTTGTCCGAAGGCAACTCTAGTGGGAAAAATAGAATTTGACACCTTAATGGGTTATTTTCAATTGGACACATATTTTTATCTATGTTTTCAAGGTCGATTTTGAAAACTATAAGATGGTAATAAATATAAGAATATATAAATGGTTCAAATGGGTTGTAAAAATTGTATCCACACACACACACACACTCATACACCAGTCTAGAATGCATAAAGGCAATTCCTTCGCTATATAAAATAAAAACACACACACACATACGTCCATTTTTTCTAAGACGTGACAAAATGTTCAGAAACTTCTGAAAAGCAAACATTTTCAATCAGATATGCAAACATTTTCATTTTCGATTTTTGGACGATTGCAATAACTTACCCTACGCGAAGTTAAAAAAATTCAAGTAAAGCGGTTCAGCAGAAGTGGGGAAATCGTGGGTATCAAAAAAATATATAATTGATCTAAAATGATATCGCAATGGTATGTATATACTAGGATTAAGTTTAATTTTCTTGACAAAATGGCGACTTTTTGAAAAAAGACCTGTTTCTTACCACTTTCTTGAAATTTCTCGATTTTTTTTAAATAGTAAAGATTTAAATTTGGGGATGAGGCTAGTATATACCAGAGACAAGTTGATAAAGAAGATTCTCTGGAAATTTGAAGTAAATAAATTTAGTAGAACTGATTAAACAGTTTTAAAGTTTTGTAACAGGAAGGAAACTGAAGAGAATTATCATGGATCATGATTCATGGTCAATTAGCTATATCTCCGAAAATTATTTAAATTTAAAAAAAAAATTTCGTATACTCATTCTTGAATAGTTGAGCTTTGAAAATATGAAAAAAAGCAAAAAATGAACTAAGATGACCATACGTCCCGCTTTGTCCGGGTCAGTTCCGGATTTGCACCTTGTGTCCCGAGTTTTTCTAAAAACATTATTTGTACCGGATTTAGATTATATGATTGCAATTAACAGATGCATTAACAAAAATTATGAAAGCAAATGAACAAGTACTATTTTTTTCAAATTTTTTATGAATAAAATTAAGGAGAATATTATACAATGATCGGTAATATATATTATCATAGATACGTTCTGGAAGTCCTGATGTCGTGTAGTAGCGATGTTCATTTTCACTTGGAAAAATATGTTTCCATAATACGGATCATTTTTTATTGAAAATACTATCCTTTATTTTGTACTCTATTTTATTTGTATTTTAATGTTATTGTTAATTAATGATACTAGATATTATATTATTTGGCAGTTTGGCCCAGTGGCGTATCTACTATAGTTAATATAAAAAAAACTAAAGACAAATATAGAGAAAAAAAATATACAAAAATAAACTAAATTAGATCTCGTGGTACTTTCCTTTTGAGCCTGGTCGGCTGACCTTCCTGGTATAAGTTGCATGCTAGTTGGTTAGGATGGGCGTCAATTCTGTTCTTATAATTACAGCAAACATTGATGTATGTTCTTGGATTGTAGGTATACCCGTGTCTTTGTTGAGGATCCATGTTGGCGTGTAGTGAGGATCGTTTAATATTTGCTGCAGGAATTTGTTTTGTGCTCGTTGTATTATGTTTAAACTGCTCTTTTTAGCAGTACCCCAAAGTTGTAGTCCGTAGGTCCACACGGGTTTGATCACAACCTTATATATAAGTAATTTGTTGTAAATTGATAATTCAGATTTTCTGTTTAGGAGCCAATAATAATTTTTTGAAGATTAGATCTATTTATTGATTTTTGTTCTTTATGTGTAGTCTCCAGTTGAGTTTCCTGTCTAAGTGAATGCCGAGATACTTTATTGATTATTTAGCAGTTGTAACAGATATTGTAATTGAAAAAAAATTTAAAAAAATGAAATAATCTCGGGCACTGCGGTGTGAAATGGCAATGAGAAATCTCTCACACTATTCTTCCCTGAATCGAGTTGGAGTTTAACTCAACTCACAAACTTACCCTAGGGCAGTACTACTCCTTATTATAATCATAAATAAAAAGGTATTGTTATATAAACATATAATAAAGTTCTTACTAAAAGTTCGAAATTCTTATAAAATAAAAATTTATACCACCTCCCGGATTAGCATAACTAAAAATTATCGTCTTGGCTTTGACTTAAAAAAAATATGGTCACCTTACCTTATACTCGTGCTTCCGCCAATGTTACCCTTACACAAAAACCATCAAGTTCGCCCCCTTTTAGACCCTATGTCCGCTATCCACGGACGTCCCATATCATGATATGCATTTCGGCTATTCCTACACTCACAATTATCTATTTTTAGCTCGGTAGATTGCGTCATTTGTGTTCTGTGTTAAACTTGACACATGTGTTCGGTGCCGAAACAAAACATACACCAAATATATTATTATCAGCGGTGCATTTAACCTGATTTGCGAAATCGTAGTAGTCAGAGTCGTCAGTCGTCAGTCGTCAGTAGTTGCTTCTCATTTGAGACGAGAGCGATAAAATCGATTTTATAATACAAACAAATTGTGGGCTGGTGCCAGATTAGTGGCGCGTGGCGATTTTGAATTTAAATGCCGGTGTTAACACGGCACTTAACAGGTTCTTTTAATGGGACTTACAAGATGAAAACAATGGTCATTAAATATTTGATCATTCACCAACACCTAATTCCTCGGATTTTAATATTTTAACTATTACATTGGTTTTTATATCAAACAAAATCAAAAAAAAATTCTTTTGAAAATTTAAAAAAAATCTTTACCCAAAAGCAATCGTTTCGTGAACACGAGCAGAAAGTTTTTTGAATCATTAAAATCGGATGCCTAGTTCTCTCAAAAACTGCCATTTTTTGCACATTTAGCTTTGTATCTCCGAAACGGCTGGACCTGCCTTTGCTAAAAATTATTCAGCATATTCTCTCTATCGATAGGAATCATTTGCTTTTGGCATTTTTCAAATTGGTTTATCCAAAATTCTCAAAAGCTCTTCAAATTTTTGGGTAATTTGAAAAAATATGGTTTTTGAAATTTCTGAAAAAGTTGGACATTTTTAAAAATTAGAGTTTTTTTCTAAAGTAGATTTTCGTTTTAGAGATGAAATGTAAAAATGTATGTAAAAATATAATTACAACTGACGATCGATGATTTGCTTTCTAGTAGCCATCTGCGAAACCGAAATAAAGGGATAGTTATTCATATAAGATATAAAAAATACAAACATAATATTTATTTTTAAACAATAACATAGTTAATCAAATAAAAAACAAATTTTCACTAAAATCCACCTTGTTTTTAAAAATGCAAAAATTATTTAGTTAAAATCAAATTATTTTTATATTTAACTCTCCGTAGGGCAAGTTATAGTAATCGCAAAAAAATCGAAAACGAAAATTTTTATATATCTTTACGTTTCAGAGGTTTCTGAACATTTTGGCATACCTTAGAAAAAATCGATGTATGCGCGTGTGTGTGTGTGTGTGTGTGTGTGTGCGGACACAAATTTTCGTCGACGATTTTGGGAACACCGATCAACCGACTTGAATCATTCAAAAAACATTCAATTCATATTGATAAGGAGGCGTGCTGATTAGTTTTTGGCGAAGGCAGGTCTAGCCGTTTCGAAGATACGGGGCTAAAAGTGCCAAAAATGGTAACTTGGTTTTTAAGAGAACGAATCGTCCGATTTGAATAATTCAAAAAACAGAAAACCTAGTGGTTCACCATTCTCTTTGTCATGAGATTATTATATATTTAATATTTGATATTTTTCTAAAATTGGTGACAGATAATTCAGCCTTATACTTGTCTAGATACTTCTCGCCTTTTCTGACAATTTATGATTTTATGATGATCTGAACGATTTACTCTTATTATTTTTCTCCGGCAATTGTTCTTGGATTGTCCTCCTAATTGCGATTTTTGGATAAAGGTATTTAATACATATTTGATAACTTGTTTTATGACCGAGTAAGGAGCTGTTTCCATATCCTCACCATCGTCAAATCTTATTGATCTTGATGATCAATACAAATCGGAAAGACTCAAATTACCGGATTTGAACTTCCAATATTGTCCTTGACATTGGAAACAATATAATTGTAAATGTAGCATATATATGGAAAATGTTTCAGATAGCTTTAATGACATTGCTAGCTCTAAAAACATGCAATGGGTATAACACATATTTTAGTTAGTGGAACTAACCACCAAAGGTCTTTGCTGATTGTTTTCCAAATCTAGCCAAAATCTTCTACATATTATTTACCGAAACAAGGTTTCAAAATATTGAGACCAACAGCATCAATAAATAATTTGAACTTACAATTTACATGTATTCGAACAATTTAAAACCTACCGATCATAAGTCTATTAATTTTCTGTTGACAATTTCTGTCAAAGGATGATGTCTTTCTATGTTATGACTATAAATCACTAATAAGAGTTGAGAAAACAATACGTTTATAATTTAATAGTCTTCCCAGTTAAATTTTATTATTCAAAATAACGGCTTTGGCGCGTTTTACTGCCATCAAGACACGCAAACAAATTCTTTAGAGAAATTGTTCGCAGGCGAAAATTCTTGGGATACTTGAACTGTGAAAATCATTGTTTCTAAATAGAAGACCGATTTATGAATTTTTACAAGCGATTATAAGCTTTTTGATTTTTTTTATCCTAGCTCCATTTGTATTTGGTGGTTTTTACATATGTATCATTTTAAAATTGTTTTTATTTTCGCCTCTTTTTAATTTTTTTTCTGCAAAACTTTGATATGGCAGCAAAAATTCAACTTCGTATACTACTAATTAAAAAAATGCTGTTACATAATTTCAGTTATCTTTGAGAAAAATATATGTTTAAACTTTCTGTCTATTTTCTACGAATTAAGATCCGGGTACGAGTACGTTTTCGTTTTGCATCAAATATTGATAAATATTACCTAATATTTGGATAAGCTGATATAAAAATTCTATTCATATAACCTAAATAAAATCTTATTTTACAATCATTTAAAACTAGTCTGATAAATAATATTTCATCATTTTTTCCACATGTATTTAAATACTTGTTAACGAATAAAATTACAAGCAGTCGAATTCAATTATTTAATAAGAAAATTACGGAATCTCATACAACATTCATGTGACTCATACGTTAAAAATAGAAATTCTACTGAAAAGTTCTGAAACAAACCCAATTTCTGATACGAAATTTGATGTTCATAAAATGCCAAAAGTCATTATCGACTCCTGGAGCTTTGGTAATAATTGATATAGATGAGGTCAAATGTCAAGAAATGTATTTTTTTGTACCTTTCAGAATAATATAAAGGTAGAAAATTAGAAATTTATTTTTGGTGTTGTGTAATATTTTCTTATAGGACACACATTTTGTGTAGGTACTACCTTTTCACTGACGAAGCTTTTACTTGGTTTATTTTAGGATTTCTTAAATACTGTTTGATTTGATCCTTTTGAATTAATTGGTATCTTACAAACAGTCGTATCTGAAAATAGAATGATGTCCCATGCTAAATTTAGAACTCTTTGTATTTTATTCTGTAGAAGGTTTTCTTCCAAAATATTAAATATAATTTATACTGACTCATCATTTAAATGCGCCAGAAGGATTTTACAAAAGTAATCCGGTTCAAATTACCTTTGAATTGATAAATATGACCCAATATTGGTACAGGATCTTATGCTAAATATATTTTTTCTTATTTTGGGAGAAACAAGTTATTTGATCATTTTAAATTTCTGATATAACTTGTATTCAAGGATAAAATAACATCGTTTTAGGATTTACTAGATTTTTTTAGTTCTCAGTTGATTGTTTTAATGTTTACTGATATCCCAGTCTTCATGAATTTAGTAGGTGAATTCATACATATTTATTTGTAATCAATTTTCACATACATGGTCTGTTCAAAAAGTTTTCGTAATTTTCGTTTTTTCAAAAAAATATTTATTTATTCGTCTACATTAATGTGGTCCCCTTCAAAGTAGTCCCCCCCAGATATAATACACTTATGCCAGCGTTTTTTCCAATTTTCGAAGCACCCTTGATATTCACTTTTTGATATGTCCTTGAGCACTCTCAGCGATTTTCTTCAATCGAGGAAAACCGCCGTCCTTTCATGGGTCTCTTCAACTTTGGGAATAGGAAAAAGTCACACGGAGCCATATCTGGTGAATTTTTGCACTTTGCAACACTTTATTTCATTTTTTACGCAAAATTTAATACAAATTCTTTGACTTTTCAATTCTTCCATTGTAAAAATCGCCGAGCTCAGAAAAACACGTCGAACCTTTAGCGACTACCACAGACAAAGTAAACAGTGAATATAGCTGAAAATTTCATCATACTTTAGGGGCATGTATACCAACACAATAAAAAAAAATTTTGACAATCAGACACTCCAGACCCGCGAAATTTATTTATTAGTAATTCCGGGTACTTTTTGAACAGACCTCGTACATATTCATTTGTAATCAGTTTTCAAGTTTTGAATTTATTCGTAGAAATTTATGAAATTGATAGCAAATGTTGAGTTTTGTTTATTTTGAACTAATATTTTCAAGAGAAAAATGTGTCTACAAACCTTACCAAAATCGTAAAATTAAAATGTATAATACATAAAAAATAGGATAATTTTAAATAATGAAATATAAACGCAAAATTGTAAAATAAGATCATGCACAAAACTGTCTGAGGAAAATAATTTGGGTTTTGAGAATTAGATGGGTAAAGTTTTTGCAGGTAAAAAGATCCACAATCATTATCTCCAAATGAGTAAAGTATGGTACTATTTTAAAGTAGAGGGTAAAAGAGTTGCTATGACGAGTAAAGGACCTTGTATGAATATTCCTAACAAAACTATTTTTTTGGTAGTTTTTTTTTTAGTTAGGAGCTCTGTTACTTTGATTGTGATTTAGTACCTTTTCACTGCCTAATGTTTAAACAATAAGGAAATAGTAAATGTAAAAATAATTTAAGGTGAAGCAAGTAATTTTGCTAGATATACATTAAATTAATAGTTATTCTATTTTGATAGAATAAAGTACCAGACAAAGGAACCAATGTTATGAAAGGCTCTGCTATGAAGAACTTTCCATATTAATTCGTTCTAAATATTGACAAGAGCCATGTGGTTGCTATGCAGTCAGGCAGTTTTCTCAGGTTGTTAGATAGTAAACAAAACCTAGAAACCGCACAAATGTCAAAAAAACGATCTTAGATAACAGGGTATTTCTGATTCAGTTTCATAACATACGAGTGGCGTTGCAGATTATGTGTAGAACGCCTGAATGCATAGCAAATACATGACATTTTGACAGTATTCAGTATGATTCAGTAGCATAATGTATGCAAGTTGGCGCGTAACATAGCCTTGCCATAACATTTTTATGTTATGAGGCAGAACCGGTCTTCAAGTTGATATACTGTGTGATCTTTGCGAAAAATGCGACTATAAAATTTGTATTTACCTTTGGTTAAATAATGTAGCTATTATTTCACTTAACTTGAATAATATTTCAGTTAAATAATGTAGTATTATTTAAATACCCTAAAAAATTAAAACAAGGACAAATGACAAATTTTAGAAAAATAGTAAAGAACACATTTTTGTAATTATGAATTGCTTGTTCGACACGTTTTGTGATTGAGTTCATTTAGTTTGGTTTAGTCAATTTGGATCTTTGTGCCTCACCCTAACCCTATTATAGTTTTAGACTTAAACAAAAATATTCTTGCAAAATTAATTATTCAATCAAAGGATATAAAGTTTGGTGTGGAAGAGGACAAATGGACAAATGACAAATTTTCGAAAAATAGCAAAAAAAACATTTTTATAATTAGTAATTGTATGCTTGATCACATGTTGTGATTAAGTTTAATTAGTTTAGTTTAATCAACTTGGACCTTCATGCCCCACCTTAACCTCATTATAGTTACAGATACAATTAATAAATATTTTTGCAGAATTAATTAATCAATCAAAGAATATAAAGAGAACCAAAAATATATAATAAAATACTAATAATAAGCAGTTTTGAACAGTACTCTGGTGAGAAATTAAGGTTGGCTGAAAAGGATTATTATGCAAATTCTAACTATGTTTTTATTTGTTGGACATCTTTAAAATTTTAACAGATTTCTTGTTTTAAGCAAGCAAATGTAAGAGTGTATTTATTATTAGATTTTTTTTATAGTTTCAGCTATTTGGGCTAATTTGACTTAATACTACGTTAGTTTGGCATATGACAACTCAAACAGTTGTCTAATCTCCGTGTCATAAATTTTTTGATCACAATTTATGGAACAGGGTGATTATTTGTGTTAATGCAGCAATGCCGGATGAGAACTATTTTCACTTGGAAACATGTTGCTATCCATATTTCCGTTAATGAGATCCGATGTTACTACTTCTGGACAACAGGTTGTTCGAATCCGCGACTTCTGATTCAAGTCCAGTCGCTTTAGCCACTTACCCACGAGTACGCCTATGACATTATAAACTATTTATTTCCCAACAATTTCATAATAATTTTGATTAGAAAAGCCCACGTGGAATAGTGCTAAATTATCGTACATTAGTTATAGCCTCATATCCGACCGCAGTCGACGATAAGATCATTATTGTGCATGTCATTTCCTATTCTAAAATCGCTCACTTGACACGACCCATGATGCCTAATGTAATATTAAATACAGTATAATGTCGATTTTACTAATTATATAGGAAAACAAAACCTTTTAATACTTAATGCCTTAGAACCCTTTATCGTTTATCCTATACTGCCACTTGGCGTATTAGCCTATGACGACTCTATAATATGCACTAACCTGTCACATTTGTGTTAATCATGGAGACGAAGTACATAGAGTACATTGTAATTGTATGTCGTGTGTATATATAGTACATATGTGGCACATATACATATATCAAGTATTATCATTTCTATTTATAGAAGTCGTTATATTGATTTCAGACTTACGACCTACAGACTAATACAACACAACACGTAGTCGACAGACGGGGACTACATCGTATAATACATAGAAAAATAATTAATTTGATGAAATTTTTTGGAAAAAATATTTGGCAAACCCTGAGAAATATTCGTCATAAATACTAATTATATTACAATCCTTAAAGTAAATAGAATTCAGACTGGAGAGCACTTCTGATGGCATAAATTTCTAGGTGAAATTTTGGAATAGTTGCAAAGACTTTTCTGTGAACTCTTATTTCTCTAAAGCAGTGGTCGGGAAACCAGGGTAAATTACCCTAAATGGGGCAAAAATATTTATAGTTTGTATTTTCGATTAATATTTATTGTATTTGCTACATAATTTTTCGTACAGGGGTAATATCAACTTAGACAATAATATTTTAGGGCGATGATTAAAAAAAATTTCCGATAGCTGCTTTAGACGTACAAATTCTAATTATATTACAATTGTTGATACAAATAGGATTGACATTGGATAGAAAATAATTTCTCTTAATGATGGCATTAACTTTTTTATGAACACTCATTTCTCCACTCAAAACAAAATTTTTACTAAACCGTAATTACTTTAAATCCGGCACTCTGAAAGTAGGTACTCATTTGTATAATTTCATACAAATAAAAATCTAAATAGTAAAATGTAAAGAAAAGAAGTTTCTTCAACAATATAATTTGTTATTAAGAATGCAAAATGCTATTATCATAAATGAACATGAAAATTTAAGAGATTGGCAAACATTATTGATTTTTATTGACGAAATAAAAAAGCCCTTAAAACTATGCCCTTAAAACTGTAAATATATTGAAAAAATGTAATTATATTACAATCCTAACCTAATTCGGACTAGATATCAGCATTGAAAATATTTCCTAGGTAAATTTAATTAATGTTGTAATTTTTTCTTTGAGCTGTTCTCTAGATCTAAATACAAACTTGTACCAACTAAAGCCAGATTGAAACATTACTTTGAAATTAATTTTTAATTAATAAGGTAAAATTCAAGACTGGTAACAAAGATTTATTTGTCAATTTTAACTTTTTTTGGTCCTAACCCATAATTATATTAAACATTAAAGAAATGTTTTAAAATTAGAATATAAATTTAGTTTTGTATCATCAGCCTGCAAACTTGTAGAATATGCGCAATTAATTCTAGGAGATTATTGATTCAAATTGAGAAAAACTCTGTAGGTTATTTTCTTGTCTTTTTTTTAATTTTGCCAAAAAATAAATACACTCAATATTTGAAAAATGGCGAATGAAATTTCATATCTGGGATTTACCTATTAAATTTATGAAGATTGTGACATTAGGACATTCTAAATAAATACTAATAAATCCAGGAACCTTATTCCTAGTAACAAATTATATTGGAAATTTGAATGTGATCAAATAAAATAACTTGGTTTTCATGAAAATAAGGCATTTTATATTTAGCGCCCAACATCAGGAAAGAATATTTGACCCACTCTCTAGGAGAATCCTGCTTTTTTAATTTCTTAGTGAATATAAATTATATTCAAAATTTAGGAATGAACGTAAAATCATATTTACTACAGAATGAATTACAGAGAAGGGTTTTAACTCTATAATTCCAGATAAAAGTGATTGCATTAAACCTAAAAATGACGTATTTTTATAATAGAAGGCAAAACAAGTGGTTGAAGTTTCTACTAAATAATGCTGTCAGAATGGACCAAACGTAACATTTACATCTGTCGTTAAATGGCAGCAAAAATCTTGAGTGGAAATTTGATATCATAGTGCTTGATATCAAGCAGGCCAAGGTTATAATCGAACCTTAATCTGGTTACTAACTCCTCATGTATCAGATAAGTATATCTAACAGTATGCAACAATGTCCAGGAAAGTCAATCTTGTAATTATATTTGAGATCCATAACCTTGAGTTGAGATTTGATATAATACTTCTTATTAATATAATCGAATCGGTTATAATCGAACTGTAGACTACTTAGTGCTAATCCAAGTACATCACAGTGAACTCTCAGAGACTTTATGAAAGACGACTTAAATCAGAGGTCTCAGGATGGTCTAATCTGGTTACCAAATCCTCATGTATCAGATGAGTATATCTGATAGTATGGAGCAATGTCCTGGAAAGTCAATCTTGAGATTAAATTTGAGATCCATAACCTTGAGAGAAAACTTGTTATCATACTGCTTGTTATCAAGGTTATATTCGAATCTAAAACTACTCTGTGCTGGTCCAAGTACATCACAGTGGACTCTGGGAGACTTTATGGCTCCAATTTTTAAGTTTTGTTTTTACATCACAATGACTTTGATGAGGAAATAATGGGAGTCCAAACAAACTAATCCATCCAATCCATCCTTTCATCTAGTTGCATAATATAGATCAAAATGCTCCTCTGATCTGTCCTGGTCTCGTCTCCGTCCTGTTTCCGTGCCTAAGGCAAGGTCAGGCTCACACAACACAGACAACGAGACAAAAACTATCAGCTCAAAACGGTGTTATGTAAACACACATAAATAAAAATATGTGGGCGTCGTTTTACTTGTAATATTTTCTGAATGAATCTAGACATTGAAATAGAATTCGACGTATTATCTCGTAGATGTTGGCGGCTTAGTGTTATTTTCACTTGCACCGAGAGCCAGTTTTACGACTAATTAAATTTAAAGTAATGTTTTATAAATACGACATCATGTACCAGAATAATATAGATAGAAATATGTTTCCAAGTGAACATAGGCCTCACCCGGCATTGCTGTACCATTAAAAATACTCGCCCTATTACAGAAATTGTAATAATAATATATCATATAGAGATGTGACAACTGATTGGGTTGCCATTTGTCAAACAGACCAGTATTAAGTCAAATCAGCATAAGAGCTTATAGGACTATTGGGTTCTGATTGCTGTTCAAAAATAATTAAAAAAAAATGTACCAGAATGGTTTACGATGGTTCCAAACAGGGGACGATTTGATTCTTGGATATAAAAGATTGGGAATGTAAAAAGACTGACTTTTTTGGGAACAAAAGTGAAGATCTTTGATGTTCCATATGTCTTTCTGATCTCTTTCCTGGAAATATTTCATATATGATATACTATTATAAAGAACACTTTATAATGGGACACCTTTGACATGGACTTATGAACTTCTTTGATTAGGAAATTTATAGAGAATGGAATAATAAATTTTAACTGCTAATGAAATGTATATTTTGATAAAATTGTAAACTACTTTTATAAAAATGAGTTAACATTTATAATTATTTGTAAGTTTCGGATATATTTCAAGAGAAAAAAAAATTATAAATATTTCTTAACTCAAAAAGTCATCATCGACTCGAGCTTTGGTAATAAATCAAAACTCAATGAAAATATTTCTTGGGTACTTTTCAGAATAAAATAGAGCTTAAGCCTTAAGGATTAAAAAATATTATTTAGTGGTACGCAAAAATTTTCTTATATGTCAAATATTTTGTATTGATGATTATTGATGACATGATTCATTTTTATACATCACTAAGTTTGTAATTACTGTTAACATATTTAACCTAATTCTTGAAATACAAATTATTTCTGAAATATAAATTGTTTTAAAAATTACTCTAAGAATTGTGGCAGCTTTTTACAATTTGCGTAGCAGATAAAATCTAAAAGATTTCCATTGTGGATTTAGAATCGTTTTGAATTGTAAATACGATATTTGCACATCTGATTTTTGTGGTTTTGGATACTTTATGTAAAATCGGAATGCTATACTAAAATGTATGTTTTATGTGGCACCATACATATTTATTCAGAAAAAAATAAAAGGCAACCTTTAAATATAATAATAATATTTAATGAAAATCTAATAAATTTCTACTTCATTATTAAACTAGTTGTTGTGACATCTAAAATTGATAAGGTTCTTATGATTGATTGATTGGATTTTATTAGATGAATTGCTAATCTGAACTTGAATTTTTATCGAAAGTACAACGGACTAAAGAGATTTTTTAATTATTACTAACTTAAATTTAAAAAATGTAAAATTCTAAATTTGAATCAAGATACTCGTATATTTCATTTTTATATATTTATACACTTCATGTAGAATCTGATTTGATCAGTATATATTTTTATTAGAATGTTTTATATGAATTTTTTAAATATATTTATTTTATGTTTATTTTATTAAATATCTTGCATTTTATTTTTCAAATTATTGCTTTTTTAATATTATGTAGAGAATTATTACATAATATGTTATATATTGCAATTGTTTGGTTGATGGACTAGGCCAACAAAATGTATGTTCTAACTTACATAATAACTTCTTGTACTCGCTCGTATGATTTAATTCAAGGTCCGGTTGCTTCTTTAGAGCATTTATTAGTGATATTTATTGTTTATTAGATATGTAAACATTCACATAAAATAGAGCTGATGGTACTATTTGTATATATTCTACGAGTCTTTGTAAAATCTACATAAGATGTATGTACATTCTGTTCTTCTGCATTATAGTGTATAAATTAGGGTGGTCCTTAATATAGATATTTTCGAATTTCTTTACTCCCAGAAGCTCGAATGATTCTAAATTGACAAAAAAAATTATCTGAAAGTTCTAGCTCTTACTATTAACTTTTAGATAGACCGCACTCTAACCAAAGTTTGTTATGGAAATAACATGGGTAAAATTCAATTTGTTTTTTAGAATTTTTTAACTTAGCGACAAGTGGATCAAAATTTTGAGAATAATATTATATTTGCTTATTTTGATCATGAATAAAAAATTTACAACAAAAATTTGATATATTAGAACCAAGAAACTTTGGTTTGAGTGCGAACTATCTTAAAGTTAATATTAAGACCTAAAACTTTCAGGGACTTGTCTTTTATCAATTTGGAAGCTTTTGAGCCCCTGGGAGCAAAGAAATTCGAAAATATCCATATTAAGGATTACCATAGTATACATAATAAGTATATAATGGTACTGTATTTAAAACTCAATCTCAGATTTGAATTTGTAATTTGTCATTTTACGAGATATTTTAGTCCTATAGAGAAAATTCAGATAAAAAAATCAATAAGGCAAAAAAATTGACGATATTTTTACAAACTTCTATACAGAAAATAGTATACATGATCATTAATTATAATAATCATTATTAGATACTTGACTAATTTATTTCCTATATTTTTATTAAAGATTTATGAAAAGGCAAATCAAAGATAGTTCTATTGGTTTTAGGTATCATTTTATATGAGAAACGCTACGTAACATGCCCTTGCCATAACATCGCTCTTCTTTACTGCAGATTCGGCTTCCATATTTGAGATTTTTATATAGATCTCAAGTGAAAATTTGATCATACTGCTTGATATAGAGCTGGCCATGGTTAACTTCTGCCTTAACCATTGGTTTATTTTACGGCACATTCGGCCCCTTTATTTGAAATCTATAACCTCAAGTGAAAATTTGATATCATTCTGCTTGATATAGAGCTGGCCGAGGATTAACATACTTTTGCCTATTGGTCTATTTTACGGCAGATTCAGCTCCTCTATTTGAGATCTATAAACTGCAATGAAAATTTGATATCATTCTGCTTGATATAGATCTGGCAGAGGTTTAACATGCCTTCACCATGACCATTGGTCTATTTTACGGCAGAATCAGCTCCTGTATTTGATATCTATAACCTCAAGTGGAAATGTGATATCATACTGCTTGATATAGAACTGTCCGATGTTAAGGTCGAATTCGATACCAGTTTTGAGACTTATAAGCGCAAGTGAAAATTTGATGTCATACTGCTTGATATTAATATAACCAATTCTAGGGTCAAACTCGATGCCAGTTTTGATATCCATAACCTCAAGTGGAAATTTGATATAATACTGCGTGATATAGAGCAGGCCGAGGTTAGGGTCGAATTTGATACCAGTTTTGTTATCTATACCCTCAAGTGGAAATTTGAAGTCCTACTGCTTGATATGGAGTTGGCCGATGTTAGAGTTTTGAAATCATTGACTTCAAGTGGAATGTTGATATCATACTGCTTGATATCTAGTTGGCTGGCATTAGGGTCCAACCCGGTACCAGTTTATGCTAGTGCAAGTTCTAACACCACGATGGACTTTTAATAAATAAGTTATATTTGTCCTCTTTCAAAATTTTCACCAGCCCTCCGTCTACGAGATCAAGTGATCTTCATACATTGTGGTCACATATAACATAACTAACTAACTGCCTAGTAAACATCGATTGCATAACAAGATATCTGATTCATTCAATTTATGCGGTCTATATTTCTCGCTAAATAAATTCTCTAGAGAGAAGAGACGGCTTATGAATGAACCGATGTATATATAATAACTAGAGCTAATTATTACACTGACTACGTAATTATTATTGTTGTTGGTACGGAACTAAACGTTTCTCTTGTCACGTTTTTAAGTGTTTACACACACGAGACAACGTGATGTAATAAAGGATCTTGCATGACTAATGTAATTTATGGTGCCACATAATAATTGTTGGCATTCTTGGAATCGAATTATTTGTTGAAGTTGAATTTGTTGGCATCGGTTGGGAAATTGGAGGAAGGCGCAGTTTGTGGTCTGACTGATGGAGATATGAAAGTTTGGACTTTGGAATTGGTGGATAAAATTAGGTTAGGCAGTGGAATACTCTACATTTTTTTAAACAGCACTCAGAACTAATGAGGCCTATGAGCTTCTGTAATGATACTCCTTAAATACTTGTTTTCTTAGAAGGCATCCCAACTGTCGCCTTATCTTTATTCTTGATGAATTTTTATAATACTGGGGGTATATTGTATAGGGTCCGCCAAATAACTTTTTTTTTGAAATTTCTATGAATAAACTACTGATTTTTTTAATTTGAAATTATAGTTTTGGTTTGTAAGGGAAATGCAAATGGCAGCCTAACTTTTAAATTGTAGCCAAAAAATCAAAATGGATGCTAAAGATTCAAAATGGCTGCAAAAGTTAAATGGCGGACCCTTTATAATGCCGAAAGGGCTATACTTTGAAATATATTTGATATAAAGGGTCTTGCATGACCAATGTGATGGTGATGGTGACACATAATAATTGTTGGCATTCTTGGAATCGAATTATTTGTTGAAGTTGAATTTGTTGGCATCGGTTGGGAAATTGGAGAAACACGCAGTTTGTGGTATGGCAGATGAAGATATGAAAGTTTGGACTTTGGAATTGTTGGATAAAATTAGGTAGCAACGGTGGAATACTCTACTTTTTTATGAGACCTATGATATTTTGTAATAATACTGCTTAATTACGTAGCTTTTTAGAAACCATCGCCTTTATCTGTATATATTAAAATGGAAGTATGTATGTGTGTCTGTGTTAAAATCACAGTATTACTTGGCTTAACTATTTTCACATATTCTGTCTCTATATTTACAAGTGAATATGGATATTGGACAGCTTGTTGCAAGCAAGGCCATAGGCGCTACCACTACGTCACATTACTTCAATCTTCATAATTTTTTTGAGATTTTCCAATTTTCCTTGAATTATACTTAACGAACGATATTATGTTCAGCATTTATTCTATCATAGGGCTCGCCCGTAAATATGTGGTTAGAGATATGGGATTTTGAACAGCTTGTTGCAAGCAAGGCCATAGGCTCTACCACTACGTCACATTACTCCAATCTTTATATTTTTTTTGAGATTTTTCAATTTTCCTTGAATTATACTTAACTAACGATATTATGTTCAGCATTTATTCTATCATAGAGCACGTCCGTAAGTATGTGGTTAGAGATATGGGATTTGAGGACACAGGTTCGATACCCGCCTCGAACAGACATTATGTCGCAGTAGTTTAAAAATCGGTTTTTACTTGGAAATATAGATAGCAATATCTTTCAAACTTAAAATAGCCCTTGTCTGGCATTGCTCTATCAATAATATAAAAAGTTTAATAAGAAAATTGATAATATAAAATGGAATAACTTTTTGGATTACCATCTATAAAAACAATTGAGTAAAACATCACAATAGCTTAGAATAATACAACTTGAACGTTTTTATACTCTTTAATATTCATTATCGTGAAAGTTAGCAATTACATTATTCGTGTGGTTTATTTTAAATTATGATAATTTTTTTTTGTGACTCAAATTTATTTTTGTACTAAAATGCATTTTACATAATTTATCGCAAGGAAACTGCCCAGTTCTTCAACAAAACAACATATTACGTACAAACACAAATAATAGCAATGACACTTAGTCATTCTTACATACAAAATATTTGCATTAGTAAATTGGCAAACGAGATCTTCATTCAAAATAGACATTGTAATAAACTGTTTGATTCACTTTAATCAAAATATCGTAAACATAAACTTGAATGTGAATGTGATGCTGCTTAATCGAATCACAACAATAATAATTTTTGTTTTTTTTTAATTATCCAGAAGCTCTTTATTTATGGAATGTGGCCTTCTCCGTGGCCTAGAGGTTGAGCTTTTGGTCTTGCAACTAGAAGTTTTCAGATTTAATAACCGTCTCGGGCAGCCTTGAAAAATAGATGGATTTTACTTGAAAATATAGAAGGATGTACGTTTCCGAGTAAAAATTCCCAAATGGTTTAATGCATTAAAGTAAAAATTGTCTCGAGTTGCTTTTTAAAAAACCACATGGTTGAGAATTACCATCATAAAGCTTATAGGACTCTTAAAGTCTGATTGCTGTTTAAAAAAATAAGAAAATGTAAAATATGTTTCAATAATATAGTGACAATATATAATATAACAATAATATTCTCTAACTTTTTAGCTATTTTGATATGCATATTAATTTTCATAATTATTTTTGTAACATCTGTTACAAATGAACTAGGATCAAATTTAATTATTTAGCATGAACGAAAAATCTAATCAAGTTTTTTATATACATATATTTTAGTTACATGCAAATACTTCTTAGCTAAATTTTAAGTTACAAACAATGATTAATTTTACAATGTTTATGAAATTAAATTCGAATTCCTAAGAATGTCTTTAAAGAATATTGTCTTATATATCCTATATATATCCTATATATATATATCTTATATATCTTATATAAGTCCGATTTGTTTCTTGAAATTTTGCTTAAATATAAAACTAAAAATAACAAAAGCAAAAATTTCAAATTTAATTTTTCATAAAATCATAAATGCTGTTTGCACTGTTTTATTTCTGATCTCACTGTTTATAAAGTATGAATATTAATTTTTGTATTCATTTCTAATATCTAATGCTTATTTAGAAAATAGAAATTGCCAACAATTTGCTTTAAAGCACTTATTTGCTATTAGCTTATGATTTTGAATTAACTGAAAATGTAATGAAATTATTATATAATATTATTAATTAATTAAGAACAACTGATAGGAGCTTCAGCCTTGCAACTACAAGGTTCCAGGTTTAATTCCCATTTTTGAGTGTCTGATATCAGTGTATTGATATCAGCGTATGCATTGATATCAATTCTTTCTTGAAAATATTGATCAAAATATTTTTGTGAAAATAGTCCTTTCCCAGCATTGCTGCATAAGATTAACAATATATCATCAGTATTCTTATAATAAAAAGAATTATCACAAAAACTCTAGAACAGTTACGTTCTGATTGATGTTCAAAAATTAGACGAAGAGTTCATTTGTATAAATTTCTAAATGTGTTACTACCCTGCATTATACTACTACCCTGCATTATCCTGTCGTTCAGACATCAAATGTAGGATGTCAGATCAACTGTCAGGCATGTAAAACCTTTTTGAATATTTAACATAAGAATCCTCTTCAAAAAGTTCAAGACTGTCAAATTGTTTACTGATAATTTCAAAGTTCAAAGGTAAATTTGTTGACATACATACATTAATGGACTATGTAAATGTATTAAATTTCTTCATCCAACCCCAGTCGCTAAGGGTATTTTAGCACTTGCTAAATTTACATCGATGCAGATATTTTTAAAATTACAGGCCATTATTATGAAACCTTATATTTTTCGCCTACGCCACTTGAATATAGAAAGATTTGTGAATATTTATATAAATGTGTGTGTGTGTATTTTGTGCTATTTTGGTACGGCACGTGTTTTGCTGTTCAATTGCATGTTTTACAAAAGGTATGGTTGCGTAATTTCATCAAGCTAAACGTATCTTGGAGAAATACATCTCATTTTGAAATTAAAGCGTTTTGTAATGGATGTGCAGGACGTGTTTTGAATGGCAATCAGAATAAGAAAAATTCTTATTAATAGCTTTTAGAAGGCAACCCAATGGTTGACTATCCTCTAACTAATAGATAGAAGGCAACCCAATGGTTGACCATCCTCTAGCTGATAGAAGGCAATTACTACATTCTGTTCTGATAATAATTATTTTTACAAATAGCTTTTAGAAGGCAACCCAATGGTTGGCCATCCTCGAGCCAACGAGCTTATTAGTAGATTCTGTTCTAATACTAATGTGAGTGGCTTAAGTCGTACGTTTTTTTTTGAGTAGCAATCAGAATTTTATGATAACTAGAATTACTACTGGCAACCCAGTGGTCGACCACTAGATAGATTATATATCACATCAGCATTAGAACAAAATTAAATAATAGATTTGCTTAAGTCGCCCTTTTTTGAATAGCAATTAGAATTTGAGGATTATTAAAATTATCACTGGCAACCCAGGGGTTGGCCAATCTCTATCTGATGAAATTGATTCTGATTATTATTAAATTTTGTTCTAGTACTGATGTGATATATACAGTTGCTCAATTCGTACGTTTCTTGGATAGCAATTACAATTTTATGATTACTAGAATTACCACTGACAACCCAGTGGTTGACCATCTTATATCTGATGAGATTATTGTTAAATTTTGTCATGCAACCATTATTTGGTGCACCTACTTGTTCTTTTCCAATTTGAGCAAAACTTTTGAAAAACTGAATTTATCATTTATTTCTTCAGATTTATGAAAAGAAATCTATAGAAAAATCTCTATTAAACCAAATTAGTAAGGAATTTTGCACAACTACTCAGTCTTTAAAGTTTGAAATTAAAATTAATGACATAATCTAAACCAATTCTATTATTTAAATATGCTTCAACGAATGTCGAAGAAATAGAAAATTTAAATATATCAACAAGGAAAAAATTACAAGATCGAATTTCTGCTATTATGCTTTCAATTGATCCAAAAATATTAGCAAAAACTTTGCAAAGAGTTTAGTTTTAAATCATTTTTGTTTCATATATTCGACTAGCCTTCAAATTATAAGAATTTGCTTTCTCAAGTAAATAGTTCTATTTATTGGTACTAGTTGATGTAATTTATAATTATCAGGAGAATTATAATTTGGGTACGACTTAAGCAACCTTACAATTCATTTATCACATTTTTGATCTATAATCTCCAGTGAAAATCTGTTATCACTACTACTTGATATTAAGCTGGATGCGGTGAGTATCTAATCCGGGAACTGTGATTGCTAGATTACGTACTAATCCAGAATTACTGACTAGCTTTATCATTTTTTGTTATAGATTTTATTTGAAGGCAACCCAATGCTTATCTTTTTGTAACTGTGATAAGTCTAGAATTTTGGAGCGACGCCTCAAAGTGCTATTTTCGCTTGAAAACAAGTTAATTATCTTTAGTTTCCAGTAAAATGGATATTCTTACTGCTTGATATACACGTGACAAATAATTTTAACTCTGACTTCATCACTTGTTTCCCTACAAAATAAAACTCATGCTTTATTTTTGTCTTTCCATTTTCTAACAACATAAATTGTTTCAGAAATCAGTGCAATTAAAATTGTTAAGTAATTTGGCAAACCAATTATCTTTCGATTACAACAAAGTTTTGCTTGCTTGATATTCCGCCAAAATGAAGAAGCCTTATAATTAGAAAGAAATATTTTAATTAACTCAAACAAAAAATAAAAATTCAAACAGAAATCAAAACTATTCCTTAGAATTCTATTAGATGATGTAATGCCTATAACCTAGTATTAATATAGTCAATTGTTTGTGACTATATTATTACATATATTTCTAATATCAATGTGTAATATATTGCATTGAAGCCCTTGAGGATTATTTTTACGTGAAATCATATTTTTTAAATAAAAACTGATATCACTACTGCTTGATGTTTGGTGGAAAAAGAACTTGGAACATGCAAAATAAATTTGATTGAAAAATAAATTTAGTATCATAAAAATAATTTTGACTAATTTTTCAAACCCTTACTTGATAATTCAATTGAAATTAATTCAAAGATCATTATTTTTCGCAATAGATATTTATTAAGGTGAAACGTTTTTTTCGGTCTAAAAATATCAACAAGAAATACATTAACGAGTCTGTGTGAAACTAGAAATAGAACTTTGTCGAGCTTAAGTGAAATTTTGGATAAGACTAAAAGGTAAATGTCAAGAGACTAAGGTCAGAGGTGAAATGAAAATGGATGATGGAGATTCTATCAAAATCAGATTTCTTTAATTAGTGTTTTTTGCACGATCGGAATAAAACATTGTACTTTGTATAAAGAAAAACAATACAAATGAATTTAATTTTTCGTTGTTTTGTTTTCTTTTTATTAAGAAATTTGTTTTTTCTAAAACTTTCTTTTTCTCATAATTTTCTTACTGATAAAGAGTGTTCAAAAATACAAAAAGTGTAATTTCTTACTAAAATAATTAGCTAGGTATATGATATTACTCTTTATGAGCATGATAAAAAATATATAAATGTTATTAAACTCAAGAACAAAATTTGATAGAATTAATATTGAACTTTAGATTTGTTTGACCAATATAAATAATCTGGTATATAATTTACAGTGTCAATTCATTTATTACATTTTTTAAATAAACTGCACGAATCATTAATGAGTAAACATGCACTTGATGCAATCTTTGCTAAATATTTCATGAACAGTTTCATCTCCATTCTTAACAAACAAAAGTTTTAATAATTTTATAAGCACATTTATTACTTTTTGAAATCACTATTATATTTTAGATGTAATTTTGATAATTATGTTCGACTTGGTAACTAATAATAAATAATAAATTAGGTGTGCCTCAAAACATTTTTCTCAAGTTTTAGTGTAACCCTGAAATAAAATTCAATACAATTCTATAATTGACCACACTTTTTGTAGGCCTATAATATTTTAGAATGTTTATTCCATATACCACGATATCCCATTAATAATAATAATAACATTAATATACAAAAAAAATTTAACAGTTAAATACGAAGACCAGTCATAACCAACCTTTACCAATAAATAATCAGCAGAAATTACCACTAATATCTTTGAACAGTTTGTTTTGATATTAAGCAAAAGTTTAGTTAAAAAGATTTTGCACTTAAAAAGTATAATATTGGTACGTAGGGTCCATCATCGAACGTTTTTTTTTGTCATTTTTTTCGCCCAGCTTGTTTTGCCGAGTACTTTGAATTTATGGTGTTCTAGGTGCACCTATCTTAATCCGAAAACTCTTGATGTTGACTCTCATGGGACAAGCTATGTTAAGCTTGTTTCTTGGTAGTAAATAGTGTGATAATGCCTATTGACAGTTTTCACTACCAAGAAACAAGCATAACAAAGCGTTGCCATGACAACGCTATGTTTTGGGCTCTGTAAAGGAAGAATCATGTGTTGGTTGTCACGAG
>NW_020539727.1:11399984-11416581 GCF_003426905.1 Ctenocephalides felis | reverse complement strand
GACAATACCATTTTCATTGATTTCACAATGTGTTCTGGATAGTCCGGATATGTTCTAGATCACAGGTTTCTAAAATTGTTATGTCGTGGACCCCTTAGACTTTGCCATGGACCCCCATTTAGACTATATCGATCTTTTTTATAAATTTGAATTTGTACTAACGTTTAGTATTTAAAGTAAAGATACTAATACAAGTTTTAGATATTTATTAATTGACTTCATAATAATAATAAAATAGATTTTAACAAGGTTTGTTGTGATCTACTATCGTGGATCTCCAACATTATTTTTCGTTGACGTGGACCCTTTGAAAGTTGTCATGGGTCCCGGGGGTCCTTATACTACTTTGGTTATCCTTGGTTTAGACAGTATAATTACTAAAAGTCCAATTCCATGTCATGTCTTACCCCAATAAAGTTTCAGGCACAACTAATAAATAATTTTGCAGAATTATTCAGTCAAAAAATATAAGGTTACTATTAATAAGCAGTTTTGAACAGTATACTGGTGAGAAATTAAGGATATGAATGGTTGGCAAGTAAAGGGTTATCATTCAAATTCTAACTATAAAATTTTGTGCTAGATATCTTTAAAATTTCAACAGATATCTTGTATTTAGGAAGCGAATGCAAGAGTGCATTTATTATTAGATTTTTTTTATTGTTTTAACTGTTTGGGCTAATTTGATTTAACACTACGTTAGTTTCATAGATGGCAACCCAAACAGTTTTTTCTTTGATTTATTTATCATAGCAAACTATACACAGTACATTCAGCTTTATATTATTACAGTTATATATTATTTGACTGCGTGAGAAGGATCGCTATCCAGCTTCTTAAATGTTATGTGATACTTTGTAGTAAATCATTGCAGATTCTTTTTTTGAGACGCTTTGGTGGTAAAGGCTTGAGCAGATCTAACGCTAATTTATTTGGATGACGACTTAGACGAGCCTTGTATCTGGAGCAGTAAAGACTAATTTCTTCTTCTATAGTTCGAATTGTGAGATTAACCAATTGGGAACGTATTTTGGAGCGTTCACGATTTCTTTCAAAATTTTATTTTGGAACCTTTGTAGAATAGTTATGTTCAATTTACCGCACCCCATAGTTGTAGGCCGTAGGACCATATTGGTTTAATAATTGTCTTGTATATTAGGAGTTAAATTTCTATTGTGACTTGTGATTTCCAGCCCATTAACCAATTAAGTTGCCTACGTGCTAATTCAAGTAGTTAAATATCCGGGAATACATTTAGATAGAAGACTACACTGGCATGAACATATTTTAAAGAAGCGCCAGCAGCTTGAATTAACCCAAACAGTTGTCGTGATATATTTTATTATCGCAATTTCTGTAATTTCTGTAATAGTGTGATTATTTTTATTGATGCAGCAATGCCGGATGAGAGCTATTTTCTATTGGAAACATGTTGCTATCTATATTTCCAATTGTTACTACTGCTTAAAAATCGAACCCGGAACCTCTAAAGTCCAGTAGCTACAACCCTTACCCACAAGTTAGCTTTTTTTTGGTTAACAATACAATGACGTCATGAACTATTTATTTCCCAACAATTTCATAATAATTTTGATTAGAAAAGCCCACGTGGAACAGTGCTAAATTATCGTACATTAGTTATAGCCTCATATCCGACCGCAGTCGACGATAAGATCATTATTGTGCATGTCATTTCCTATTCTAAAATCGCTCACTTGACACGACCCATGATGCCTAATGTAATATTAAATACAGTAATATAATGTCGATTTTACTAATTATATATGAAAACAAAACCTTTTAATACTTAATGCCTTAGAACCCTTTATCGTTTATCCTATACTGCCACTTGGCTTATTAGCCTATGACGACTCTATAATATGCACGAACCTGTCACATTTGTGTTAATCATGGAGACGAAGTACATAGAGTACATTGTAATTGTATGTCGTGTGTATATATAGTACATATGTGGCACATATACATATATCAAGTATTATCATTTCTATTTATAGAAGTCGTTATATTGATTTCAGACTTACGACCTACAGACTAATACAACACAACACGTAGTCGACAGACGGGGACTACATCGTATAATACATACAAAAATAATTAATTTGATGAAATTTTTTGGAAAAAATATTTGGCAAACCCTGAGAAATATTCGTCATAAATACTAATTATATTACAATCCTTAAAGTAAATCATAAATACTAATTATATTACAAGCCTTAAAGTAAATAGAAGTCAGACTGGAGAGCGCTACTGATGGCATTAAACAATTTCTAGGTGAAATTATGAAATAGTTGCAAAAACTCTTATTTCTTTAGAACTGCTAATACTAATTATATTACAAGTCGTAAGCAGAATTTCTGATGAAATACTATTAATTTTTAGGTAAAATTTTATCCAACACTTATTTATTTAAATCTAAATAGTATCTTATTCCAATAGTTTTTTCAATATTTTTCTCATAGCCAATCTGAACCTTTGGCTTTGGTTATTTGCTATTGGGTGCAATGAGGAATTTCTTTATAAAAATATATTGTTTGTCAATTTATTAGATCTTGCGGCTACTTTTTTTGTAGTCTTCTGATGGAAACTTGTTTTTGCAGATTTTTTATTAATGTGTTTTAATGGTATTTGACAATAAGGACAATTATTTACTGCATTTTGCTCTCTTTTTTGTAAACCGTAATCTTTTCAAACGCTCTTTTTAAAAGAACTCATTTTCCATGAAATTTTAAGAGTTTTAATAAAAAATTATTTATTTTGTCAGGTCATTTTTATTAGAGCAGTCAGAAGTCAATTAAGTCAATTGTAAGCTAAATTTATGTTGATTGCTTTATTAGAAGAACATTCTCATTTAGCAGAAAAAAATCTTTTTGAGTTGGTCACCTTACCCAAGTCCTAGGGCATTTTGTGTCAACTTTGCCTTGGTAAAATTCTGGCATGGTAACAATGAATTTATTATCGATTCTCCATACGGTGCTCTTAAAACCATAAATATTTTTAAAAAAGATAATTATATTACAATCCAATTCGAATTAGATATCATTACTGAAAATATTTTCCAGGTGAATGTTGTAATTTTTTCTTTGAAATGTTCTTTCTCTAGATGTAAATACAAACTTAAGCCAACTAAGGTCATATTGAAAAATTACTTTAAAATCAATTTCTAGGTAAAATTATAGACTGGTAACAAGGAATTAATTTGTCAATTCTACCTTTTTTGGTTTTAGCCCTTAATTATATTAAAAATGTAAGAATGGTAATAAACAAATATTTTGAAATTAGAAGAAAAATAGAGGATAATAGTGTATTTGCATGTAGGTTCCAAACTTGTAGAATGTCGAAAATTAATTCTAGGTAAATTATGATTAAAATTGAATAATATCCTAGAAGACTAATTTTTTCATACCTTCCTTTTTTAATGCTGACAAGAAATACAATTACAAACTCCTTACATATTTGAAAAAATGGCAGATGAATTTCATATCTGGATTAAAATAATTAGTTCAGGACAACTTAAATAAATCCTGATAAATCCTGGAATACTGTTAGTAATGACAGTACTCCTACATTACTGTTTGTAATGTTAGTAATATAGTAGCAAAATATATCAAAAATTTAAAAGTGATCAAGTCAAATAATTTGTTTTTATAACAGTAAGACAAAGGAGTTTTTATATTTAGAGCCTAAAATCAGGAATTTAACAAGTATTTGGCTCAATTTTTAAGAGAATCCTACTATTTTCAGATAAAAGTTGATTGTAAGAAACCTAAAAATGAATCATTTTAAGCCTTTGACTGTGAAAAAATAATATACAGCATCTTTGACGTTTAAAAAAATTACACACCACGAAATATTAATTTTCAAGCCTTAAGCTCTATTTTATTCTGAAAAAATATTCTCATTGACTTGTGATTTATTACCAAAGCTTGAGTCGATGATGACTTTTTTAGTTCAGTAATATTTATAATTATTTTTTTAATAAATATACTAATTTTATAAAAGAGTAGTCGTTTACAATTTTATCATAATATACATTTCATTAGAAGTTAAAATTTATTATTCCATTTTCTATAAACTTCCTAATCAAAGAAAGTTCATAAGTCCATGTCAAAGGTGTCTCGTTATAAAGTGTTCTTTATAATAGTATATCATATATGAAATATTTCCAAGAAAGAGATCAAAGAGACATATGGACTTCAAAGATCTTTACTTTTGTTCCCAAAATAGTCATCTTTTTACATTTCCACACTCGGAATCTCTGATATCCAAGATTCAGACCGTCGGATCATAGGACATTCTGATACATGATGTCGTATTTATAAAACATTACTTAAAATTTAATTAGTCGTAAAACTGGCTCTCGGTGCAAGTGAAAATAACACTAAGCCGCCAACATCTACGAGATAATACGTCGAATTCTATTTCAATGTCTAGATTCATTCAGAAAATATTACAAGTAAAACGACGCCCACATATTTTTATTTATGTGTGTTTACATAACACCGTTTTGAGCTGATAGTTTTTGTCTCGTTGTCTGTGTTGTGTGAGCCTGACCTTGCCTTAGGCACGGAAACAGGACGGAGACGAGACCAGGACAGATCAGAGGAGCATTTTGATCTATATTATGCAACTAGATAGATGGATAGATGGATTAGACGTCCATCATTTTCTCAAAGCCATTGTTATTTAGGAACGAAATGTAAAAATTGGAGCTATACAGTCTCTGAGAGTCCACATGCACTAGCACGAAGTAGCCTTGGATTTGATTATAACCTTGGCCAGCTTGATATCAAGCAGTATGATATCAAATTTGGATTTCTAACATGTGAAATTTGACTTACCTGGACACTACTGCATACTATTAGATATACATATCTGATATATGAGGAGTTGGTAACCAAATTAGACCATCCTGGGACCTCTGATTTAGGTGGTCATTCATGAAGTCTCTGTGGTGTACTTGGACTATCACAAAGTAGTCTTGGGTTCGATTAGAACCTTGGCCAGCTCGATATCAGGCAATACGATATCAAATTTACACTCAAGATTATGGATCTCAAACAAGTGAAAATTGACATTCCTGGACACTGCTACATACTATTAGATAAACATATCTAACATATGAGGAGTTGTCTAGAAGCTTTAATTTTTTAACATCAATCATAACCTAGTATTTTCCTCGAACAGGCAATCCAGCGGTCAACTAGTCTTCCTTTTTATGTGGAATGGATGACCAAAGTCGATCATCCCACAAATTGGTGTAATCTGAGATACAATGAGTGTATGTAGAGGTTTTCACTGAATAATGCTACCCAAATGGACTAAGCGTGATATTTACATTGAAGTGAATTAATTTGTCAAATCCTGTTCACATGTGCTCTAATCAACCTACGATCAACAAAATTATTGCAGTAAATGGAGAGGAAAAAAGATGTGCCCTGTGAATTTTTTTACTGCGCTCCAATTTACTTGATATTTTGGAAATAGGCTAATCTTTATCTTAAGTTGTACTTGGACTATCACGAAGTAGTCTTGGGTTTGGTTATAATCTTGGCCAGCTTAATATCAAGCAGTATGATTGTTTAAAGAGTGCGCGACTGTCCGTACCAGAGTGTCTTTCGAGCCCTTCAACTCTTCGTCGTTTCAAAATAAGAGAAGTTACGGTAAAATTCATGATAGAGAAAGTTGTAGCTCATTTCATCACCTTTAAAATAGTATATTACAAGTTATGATAAAATCAGAATAAAAAAAGTTATAATCCAATTAATGCGGAGGGTGGTGGCGGAGTGCAAATTGTTTTCACTTCTGAACTTAAGATGAAGATATCAAGTGAATTGGAGCACAGTAAAAAAATTCACAGGGCACACGCTTTTTTCTCTTCATTTACTGCAATAATTTTGTTGATCGTAGGTTGATTAGAGCACATGTGAACAGGATTTGACAAATTAATTCACTTCAATGTAAATATCACGTTTAGTCCATTTTGGTTCACTTTAGTCAACAATTCCACATGAAAGGAAGGACTGGTTGATCGCTATACGTTATAATGTACTAGGGCAAACACAGCTCATAGAAATTTAGAAAATCAAAATCTCTGAAAATACTTTCGAATATATATAAGGCATTAGTTAATAGTTGATCATTAGTCATTATGCATACTTCCAACGATTTTTTTCTAAAAACTTAGGGATGTTCATCAGTATTGATATACATTTTTATTTGAAAAAAATAGCGATTAAAGTATTTTTCCAAGTGAAAATAGTCCTCCTTGGTATTGCTGAATGATGTTAAAAAATTAAAGCCTTTGGAATAGTTGATCATTAGTCATCATACATACTTTCAATGATTTTTTTCTAGAAACTTCGGGATGTTTATCAGTATTGATATCCATTTTTACTTAAAAATAGCGATTAAAGTATCTTACGAAGTGAAAATAGTCCTTCTTGGTATTGTTGCAATACAAGTTAAGAATATGTTACAACTATTAGGCAGGACAACCCCTTGCCTTGCCTTCTAGTATAAAAATAAATCATTTTTATCGCTAAGTTTGTAATTACCATTAACATTTAAGCTAATTTCTGAAACACAAATTATGGCTGGAATATATATATATTTTTAAATTACTCTAAGAATTGTGGAAGTTTTTTACAAATTGCGTAGCAGATAAAATCTAAAAGATTTCCATTGTGGATTTAGAATCGTTTTGAATTGTAAATGCTATATTTGCACATCTGATTTTTGTGGTTTTGGATACTTTATGTAAAATCGGAATGCTATACTAAATTGTATATTTTTTGTGGCAACATACATATTTATTTAATGAAAAAAATAAAAAGGAATCTTTAAATATAATAATAATATTTAAAGAAAATCCAATAATTCTATTCCAATCCAAATATTCTAATCCAATATTTCTACTTCATTGTTAAACTAGTTGTTATGACATCTAAAATTGATAAGGATATCTTTTGATTGATTTGATTTAATTAAATGAATTGCTAATCTGAACTTGAATTATTATCAAAAAACTAACAGACTAAAGAATTTTTTAATTATTAATAATTTAAATTTAAAATATGTAAAATTTTAAATTGTAAATAGGATAATCTTACATTTCATTCTGATATATTTATATACTTTATGCAGAATCTGATTTGATTAGAATGTAGTGCTCATTTTACATTAATTTTTTAAATATATTTTTAGCAAGTTTTGAAATAAGTAGTAGCTCTTGCTTATGTCTAAATAAATCATGATTAAAAGATATGATAAATGTTAATATACACCTTAATATATTAATTTATCAGATGTATTCATTTTTATGTGTATTTTTGGATTGCAGATAAGTGCCAAAGCTTTGATTTATTTCATACTTAAAGCTCTTTCAACTTTCCTGCATGCAATATTTTAAACTATTATTACAAATAGGAATATGTAGAGAATTATTACATAATATGTTATATTATATATTGTAATTGTTTGGTTGATGGACTAGGCCAACAAAATGTATGTTTCAACTTACATAACTTCTTGTACTCGTATGATTAAATTCAAGGTCCGGTTTCTTCTTTAAAGCATTTATTAGTGATATTTATTGTTTATTAGATATGTAAACATTAACATAAAATAGAGCTGATGGTACTATCAGTACATTTTATACGATTCTTTTTTAAAAAATAAATTTAGGGACATGCTACTTTTTTGAAGATTGTTTTAAGAACCATAATGTGCAATACTATTCACTTATGCGTCGGTTTCTCAGGCTGTTTCTAAACAAATTTTAGAAAAAAAGAGTATATATTATTATTCAAAATTACGCAGAAAAATTATAAATTGATGTATATATGTTACAGCAATGCCCATGAAAGACGACTCTTGGAGCCGATTCTTCAATGAAATAGACCAATATTATCGAAAGGGTATGTTACGTAGCGTTTCTCATATAAAATGACACTAAAAACCATCGAAATACTATGTGGTTACTGTTAGAAGTAGATAGAAAACTTAACGTACAAAGTCAAACGCACAATTTTATAATAAGTGCATCTTTGATAAATACATCTTATATACAGTTTTTGGTACCATTTTATATGAGAAACGTTACAGAATCGGCTCCTCTATCTGAGATTTATAACTTCAAGTAGGAAATTTGATATCATTCTTCTTGATATAGATCTGGCAGAGGTTTAACATGCCTTTACCATAACCATTGGTCTATTTTACGGCAGAATCAGCTCCTGTATTTGATATCTACAACCTCAAGTGGAAATGTGATATCATACTGCTTGATATAGAACTGTCCGATGTTAAGGTCGAATTCGATACCAGTTTTGAGACTTATAAGCGCAAGTGAAAATTTGATGTCATACTGCTTCATATAGAGCAGCTTCATATAGAACCTCAAATGGAAATTTGATATCATACTGCTTGATATTAATATAACCAATTCTAGGGTCAAACTCGATGCCAGTTTTGATATCCATAACCTCAAGTGGAAATTTGATATAATACTGCGTGATATAGAGCAGGCCGAGGTTAGGGTCGAATTTGATACCAGTTTTGTTATCTATACCCTCAAGTGGAAATTTGAAGTCCTACTGCTTGATATGGAGTTGGCCGATGTTAGAGTTTTGAAATCATTGACTTCAAGTGGAATGTTGATATCATACTGCTTGATATCTAGTTGGCTGGCATTAGGGTCCAACCCGGTACCAGTTTATGCTAGTGCAAGTTCTAACACCACGATGGACTTTTAATAAATAAGTTATATTTGTCCTCTTTCAAAATTTTCACCAGCCCTCCGTCTACGAGATCAAGTGATCTTCATACATTGTGGTCACATATAACATAACTAACTAACTGCCTAGTAAACATCGATTGCATAACAAGATATCTGATTCATTCAATTTATGCGGTCTATATTTCTCGCTAAATAAATTCTCTAGAGAGAAGAGACGGCTTATGAATGAACCGATGTATATATAATAACTAGAGCTAATTATTACACTGACTACGTAATTATTATTGTTGTTGGTACGGAACTAAACGTTTCTCTTGTCACGTTTTTAAGTGTTTACACACACGAGACAACGTGATGTAATAAAGGATCTTGCATGACTAATGTAATTTATGGTGACACATAATATTGTTGGCATTCTTGGAATCGAATTATTGTTGAAGTTGAATTTGTTGGCATCGGTGGGAAATTGGAGGAAGGCGCAGTTTGTGGTCTGACTGATGAGATATGAAGTTTGGACTTTGGAATTGGTGGATGAAAATAGGTTGCAACAATGGAATATTCTAGTTTTTTTTAAGACCCATGAGCTTTTGTATTGACACTCCTGAATTAGAACTTAATGAAGCAATGCCAAAAGGGCTATACTTTGAAATTTATTTGATATAAAGGATCTTGCATGACTAATATGATGGTGACTTGGTGACACATAATAATGGTCGTCATTCTTGGAATTGAATTATTTGTTGAAGTTGAATTTGTTGGCATCGGTTAGGAAATTGGAGGAGAACGCAGTTTGTGGTCTGAGCGATGGAGATATGAAAATTTGGACTTTGGAATTGGTGAATGAAAATAGATTTCTGCAATGATTGTAATACTTGCCTATTCGGTTTTTTGATATCTCTTTATATCTTTTATATCTTTTTGATATCTCCTTTTTGGAGCATTGAACAGAATTTGGTGTTCTGTTATTTTTTCATTTATTTACCTCAACTGAGGTAATGCCCCTGTAGATACTAATCTGTTTTAGCAAAATGAATAGTTCTCAAAATAAATTAGAAGGCCTTCCGGCTATTTTTGGGTCTTCTGGTAAAAGTATCTTCTTCGATTGATTGCATTGTAGGATTTGCATGTTGGTCTAAATGCATATGCTATGATTTGCTTTTGCTGCTTGGTATGTTAAAATATGGAAACATATTTGTGGTATAAAATATTTTGAAGTGAAAATGATTATTTCTGCTGCTTTATCTCTGACGCTTGTCGAGAAGCAAATAATTGCCACACTTTTAATAATGATTGAAAATCCCGAAAACACAAAATACGTTTATATTTGTAGTTTTACATTGCATATTCTATATTGTTGGAATTATGAACATATGCTCGGGCAACAAAAAATCTATAATCGAGGGTTTTACCTTAAGGATCTACTTAGTGACCATATTAGCTGATTAGATTTTGAATTAGCTTTATGCCTTGAGGCAAGTTGTATTTATTTCCAGACATACGTAAACAATAAACTTAACTTGTTTTTTTTTTGTATAGCGAAGGAAATGTGTTCACGCATCCCAGACTAGGTCTTTTGTCTGGGTATGTCGGAGTCAATACCGCCTGGGTATAATACGAACTAAACCTCCGCTTTTTCCTTGCTTCTGAGCCCCATGGAAACCACCGTTAGGCATTACTTTGTGGGAGGAGGATCTAGAATTTTATAATTCTTCTTCTTGAATCAAGTCAAATGAAGAAAACGTGAAGTTAGTAAATTGGATTTTAGAAGAAATCATAAACTTCTCTTTCGGGAAGTTGATAAAGTGCTTTTGAAAAAATATATTAATAAACAATAAAAGACAATTTCATAAGAGTAAAATATAATGTTGCACTTTTTTCCCTCCCACACCTAAAATTTAGTATTCCTCTACTAAATTTGTTCCAAAGTGTCTTTGATAGAATACTATTGTTGTGATTCGATTAAACAGCATCACATTCACATTCACGTTTATGTTTACGATATTTTGATTAAAGTGAATCAAACAGTTTATTACAATGTCTATTTTGAATGAAGATCTCGTTTGCCAATTTACTAATGCAAATATTTTGTATGTAAGAATGACTAAGCGTCATTCTAGCTATTATTTGTGTTGGTACGTAATATGTTGTTTTTGTTAGAGAACTGGGCATTTTCCTTACGATAAATTATGTAAAATGCATTTTTGAACAAAAATAAATTTGAGTCACCAAAGAAAAAAAAATCATAATTTAAAATAATCCACACACTAAGAACGTAATTGCTAACTTTCACGATAATGAATATTAATAGAGTATGAAAAAGTTGAGGTTGTATCAATAATTACAAAAGTACATGATAAATTATATGATTTTTTTATGTAAATTGAACAGCGATCAGAACTGAAAGGTTCTATGAGCTATTGTGACGATTTACTTAATTTTTGTTATAGATGACAATCCAAATAGTTATCCAAAATTTATATTATGAATTTTTTTATTGAAATTTCTATAATATTGATGGATTTTTATTGATAGAGCAATGCACGGTGAGTTCTATTTTTACATATTGCTATCTATATTTTCAAGTACAAACAGATATCTCTACTGCTTGACATCAAGTCTGTTCGAGGCGGGTATCGAACCTGTGTCCTCAAATCCCATATCTCTAACCACATACTCACAGGCGATCCCTATGATATATAATATATGCTGAACATAACATCATTCAATAAGTATAATTCAAGAAAAAATAGAAAATCTCAAGAAAATGATATGAACACACATATCGAATTATATATCATATTATTTGTTATTTTATTTTGCAATTTTTCGTCCAAACAATGTTTTTTTCGTATTTTTTACCCTTTAGGTCTTTTGTTTAAATTTTAATAATATAGAATAAAACAAATCACTATTTTAAATAGAGATTTGAGCTATTTCAATAGAGACGTATAAGTCTAACAAAACTTTTAACAGAAATCCCATAGCTCTAACCACTTGCCTACGGGAGAATCCTAATAAGTTCATTTAAATAGAATCTTTTATTTAAATCCTGATGGTCGAATTTAAAAAAAAATACATATTGTAAATAGTACTATAAACCTGAATGGAAGTATTACTTATCATTGATGCATCCTGGTTGGTCTTTACTTCTTAATCCAAAGTTGTGAATTTAAAAAAAATTACGTTTGATTGTAGTTGTTTTATAGGACTTGTCAGTGACTCTGTGATAAGAGCTATAGCCTTGCAACTTACAAGGTTCTAAGTTTTATACCTTGGACAGCCTGATATCAAGCAATAGTGTTATACGTTTACACTCGAAAATACAGATCTAAGTATAATTCTACTTATTAGCTTTTGAGCATTTCTGCATCGAATCAAAATATATATTCAGTATTAGAGAATTCCTAATTATCAATTGTTGATCTACTCTACTATCTAATTATTAAAACGTTGTTGTTGAGGAGAAGTTTTATAACAAAAGATCGTAGAACAGTTAAATTTTGATTGCTGTTCAAAAATTAAGCAAAAAGAACATTTGTGTAAATTTCTAATGATGTTACTACCCTGCATCCAAGATAAAGAAACTTCTCAAAGTTCAATTTATCCTGTCGTTCAGACATCAAATGTAGGATGTCTTCAGAGATCAAACTGTCAGGCATGTAAAACCTTTTTGAATATTTAACATAAGAATCCTCTTCAAAAAGTTCAAGACTGTCAAATTGTTTACTGATAATTTCAAAGTTCAAAGGTAAATTTGTTGACATACATACATAATGGACTATGTAAATGTATTAAATTTCTAAATCATCTCATCCAACCCCAGTCGCCAAGGGTATTTTAGCACTTGCTAAATTCACATCGATGCAGATATTTTTAAAATTACAGGCCATTATTATGAAACCTTATATTTTTCGCCTACGCCACTTGAATATAGAAAGATTTGTGAATATTTATATAAATGTGTGTGTGTATTTTGTGCTATTTTGGTACGGCACGTGTTTTGCTGTTCAATTGCATGTTTTACAAAAGGTATGGTTGCGTAATTTCATCAAGCTAAACGTATCTTGGAGAAATACATCTCATTTTGAAATTAAAGCGATTTGTAATGGATGTACAGGACGTGTTTTGAATAGCAATCAAAATAAGAAAAATTCTTACTAATGGCTTTTAGAAGGCAACCCAATGGTTGACTATCCTCTAACTAATAGATAGAAGGCAACCCATGGTTGACCATCCTCCATCTGATAGAAGGCAACGCAATAGTTGACCATCTTCTATTTGATGCTGTAATTACTACATTCTGTTCTGATAATAATTATTTTTACAAATAGCTTTTAGAAGGCAACCCAATGGTTGACCATCATCCAGCTGATGATGTTATTAGTAGATTATGTTCTAATACTGATGTGAGTTGTTTCAGTAGTACGTTTTTTCAGTAGCAATCAGAATTTTATTATTACTAGTATTACTACTGGCAACCCAGTGGTTGACCACTAGATAGATTATATATCACATCAGCATTAGAACAAAATTAAATAATAGATTTGCTTAAGTCGCCCTTTCTTGAATAGCAATTAGATTTTGAGGATTATTAGAGTTACTTCTGGCAACCCAGTGATTGTCCACTACATAGATTATATATCACATCAGCATTAGAAAAAAAATTAAAAAATAAAGTTGCTTAAGTTGCCCTTTCTTGAATAGCAATTAGAATTTTATGAATATTAGAATTACCATTGGCAACCCAGTGTTTGACCACTTTCAATCTGATGAGATAAAACCTAATCATGATTAAATTTTGTTCCAATATTGATGTGATATATGTAGTTGCTCAAGTTGTACGTTTTTTTTAATAGCAAACAGAATATTATGATTACTAGAATTATTTTTGGCAACCCAGTGGATGACCATCTTCTATCTGATGAGATTATTATGAAAGTTTGTTCTAATATTGATGTGATATATAGAATTAATTAGGTCGTAGGTTTTTTTTCGAAAAGCAACCAGCAATGTATGATTACTAGAATTTCCACTGGCAACTCAGTTGTTGACCACTTCCTATCTTATAGGATTTTTATTCAATTTTGTTTTAATAATGATGTCACATAAAGAGTTGCTTAAGTCGTACATTTTTTGCGTAGTTATTGGAATTTCATGATTACTACAATTACCACTGGCAACTCAATGGTTGACCACTTTCTATCTGATGATTGAATTTTCTAATACAACCGTTATTTGTTACACCGACTTGGTCTTTTCTAATTTGAGCAAAACCTTTGGAAAACTGTATTTATCCATTACTTCTTCAAATCTATGAAAAGAAATTCATAGAATGATCTCTATTATACCTCTATCAAAGAAGTAACATAAATAATATTTGCAAAAACTTTACAAAGAGTTTACTTTCAAATATTTTCTGTTTTATATAGTCGCTGTTTTATATAAAGTAAAGAATCAGCTTTTTCAAGTAAATAGTTCTATTTATTGGTACCAGTTGATGTAACTTATAATTATCAGACGAATTATTGTCGGGGTACGACTTAAGCAACCTTACACTTTATCACAATTTCGATCTATAATCTCAGATCTGTCATCGCTACTGCTTGATATCAAGCTGGATGCGGTGGGTATCGAATCCGGGAACTGTGATTGCTAGATTACGTACTAATCCAGAATTACTGACCAGCTTTATCATTTTTTGCTATAGATTTTATTTAAAGGCAACCCAATCGTTATCTTTTTGTAACTGTGATAAGTCTAAAATTTTGGAGCGATGTTTCAAAGTGCTATTTTCGCTTGAAAACAAGTTAATTATCTTTAGTTTCCAGTAAAATGGATATTCTTACTGCTTGATATACACGTGACGATTGATTGATTTTAACTCTGACTTACTTCATCACTTGTTTCCCTACAAAATAAAACTCATGCTTTATTTTTGTCGTTCTATTTTCTAACAACATGATTTGTTTTAGAAATCAGTGCAATTAAAATTGTTAAGTAATTTGGCAAACTAATTATCTTTCGATTACAACAAAGTTTTGCTTGCTTGATATTCCGCCAAAATGAAGAAGCCTTATAATAATTAGAAGCCTTATAATAATTAGAAATATTTGAAATAACTCAAACAAAAATAAAAATTCAAACAGAAATTAAAACTATTCCTAGTATTCTATAAGTTGATATAATGCCTATAACCTAGTCCATTTTTTGTAACTATATTATTACATATATTTCTAATAGCAATTTGCAATATGTTGCCTTGAAACTCTTCAGGATTATTTTTACTTGAAATCATTTTTTAATAAAAAGTGATATCACTACTGCTTGATGTCTGGTGAAAAAAGCACTTGGAACATACAGGTTAAAGATAAAATAAATTTGTTTTCACAAAAATAATTTTGTTTTAATTTTTCAAACCCTTACTACTTGATAATACAATTGATCTAAATTCAAAGATTATTATTTTACTATTATTATTTTTATTATTATTATTATTATTATTATTATTATTAATATTATCTTACTATTTCTATTATTGTTATTTTGTTATATTTTATTATTTTTCTAGTATTATTTTATTATTCTGAAATTTTATTTATATTATTTATTAATCTTATTTTTATTATTATTAACTTCCCGTAGGGTAAGTTATTGTAATGGGCCGAAATCGGAATTGAAAATTTTTACATTTCTCGACGTTTTGAAGGTTTCTGAACGTTTTGGCATACCTCAGAAAAATGGATGTGTGTGTGTGTGTGTGTGTGTGTGTGTGTGTATGTATGTATGGATACAAATTTTCGTCCACGTTTTCGGGCGTACGGATCAACCGATTTGAATGTTTAAAAAACATTCGATTCTATTAATAAGGAGAAGAGCTGATTAGTTTTTGGCAAAGACAATCCAGCAGTTACGGAGATAAGGAGCAAAGAGTGCAGAAAATAGAAATCGAGTTTTTTGAGAGAACGGAGCATCCGATTTGAATGATCTGAAAAACATTCCATTAGTAATGATTGGGAGAAAGGGTTATTAGTTTTGCGCAAAGGCAGGCCCAGCCATTTCGGAGATACAGAGCTAAATGTACAAAAATGGCAGTTTTTGAGAGAACTAAGCGTCCGATTCAATGATTCAAAGAACTTTCTGCTTGTCTTAACAAAATAATTGATTTTGGAAAAAAAAAATTTGTACCATTTTTTTTTTTTTTTTTTTTAAATTTTTTGTATATCGAAAATAATTCAGATTTTATTTTTAATTCTGACTATAGTTCTAATATACTTTAAACAAATAATTTCAACTCTGCAATTCATTTTATAATAATTATTATAATATTAGACAATAATACAATATTTATATAATCTATTTGAAACATTCAATATTCCCTCGAACGTTTCGTTACGGTACGGGAAGTTCCAGCAATTTGCCTTAAGGCACGATGCCACCCACCCCACTAGTTTACTTATATTTTACATTAATCATATTACGGGATTTATTTTTATGTAAATTTTTATCCTTTGCTCTTTTATTTATTTAAACTTATATTATTATTTATCACTATTACTTGAGTGTAATAAATTAGCAGTTGTAATAATTATTAAAATAAAAAAAAAAAAAAAAATTATTTTCCGCAATAGATATTTATTAAGGTGAAACGGTTTTTTCGGTCTAAAAATATCAACAAGAACACATTAACGAGTCTGTGTGAACTAGAAAGGAACTTTGTCGAGCTTAAGTGAAATTTTGGATAAGACTAAAAGGTAAATGTCAAGAGACTAGGTCAGAGGTGAAATGAAAATGGATGTTGGAGATTCTATCGAAATCTGATTTCTTTAATTAATGTTTTTT
>NW_020539727.1:11380189-11398984 GCF_003426905.1 Ctenocephalides felis | reverse complement strand
GTACATTTTTTGCGTAGTTATTGGAATTTCATGATTACTACAATTACCACTGGCAACTCAATGGTTGACACTTTCTATCTGATGATTGAATTTTCTAAATAAACCGTTATTTGTTACACCGACTTGGTTTTCTAATTTGAGCAAAACTTTGGAAAACTGTATTTATCCATTACTTCTTCAAATCTATGAAAAGAAATTCATAGAATGATCTCTATTATACCTCTATCAAAGAAGTAACATAAATAATATTTGCAAAAACTTTACAAAGAGTTTACTTTCAAAATATTTCTGTTTTATATAGTCGCTGTTTTATATAAAGTAAAAGAATCAGCTTTTTCAAGTAAATAGTTCTATTTATTGGTACCAGTTGATGTAACTTATAATTATCAGACGAATTATTGTCGGGGTACGACTTAAGCAACCTTACACTTTATCACAATTTCGATCTATAATCTCAGATCTGTCATCGCTACTGCTTGATATCAAGCTGGATGCGGTGGGTATCGAATCCGGGAACTGTGATTGCTAGATTACGTACTAATCCAGAATTACTGACCAGCTTTATCATTTTTTGCTATAGATTTTATTTAAAGGCAACCCAATCGTTATCTTTTTGTAACTGTGATAAGTCTAAAATTTTGGAGCGATGTTTCAAAGTGCTATTTTCGCTTGAAAACAAGTTAATTATCTTTAGTTTCCAGTAAAATGGATATTCTTACTGCTTGATATACACGTGACGATTGATTGATTTTAACTCTGACTTACTTCATCACTTGTTTCCTCCCTACAAATTAAAACTCATGCTTTATTTTTGTCGTTCTATTTTCTAACAACATGATTGTTTTAGAAATCAGTGCAATTAAAATTGTTAAGTAATTTGGCAAACTAATTATCTTTCGATTACAACAAAGTTTTGCTTGCTTGATATTCCGCCAAAATGAAGAAGCCTTATAATAATTAGAAGCCTTATAATAATTAGAAATATTTGAAATAACTCAAACAAAAATAAAAATTCAAACAGAAATTAAAACTATTCCTAGTATTCTATAAGTTGATATAATGCCTATAACCTAGTCCATTTTTTGTAACTATATTATTACATATATTTCTAATAGCAATTTGCAATATGTTGCCTTGAAACTCTTCAGGATTATTTTTACTTGAAATCATTTTTTAATAAAAAGTGATATCACTACTGCTTGATGTCTGGTGAAAAAAGCACTTGGAACATACAGGTTAAAGATAAAATAAATTTGTTTTCACAAAAATAATTTTGTTTTAATTTTTCAAACCCTTACTACTTGATAATACAATTGATCTAAATTCAAAGATTATTATTTTACTATTATTATTTTTATTATTATAATTATTATTATTATTATTATTAATATTATCTTACTATTTCTATTATTGTTATTTTGTTATATTTTATTATTTTTCTAGTATTATTTTATTATTCTGAAATTTTATTTATATTATTTATTAATCTTATTTTTATTATTATTTACTTATATTTTACATTAAATCATATTACGGATATTATTTTTATGTAAATTTTATCCTTTGCTCTTTTATTTATTTAAACTTATATTATTATTTATCACTATTACTTGATGTTAATAAATTAGCAGTTGTAATAATTATTAAAATTAAAAAAAAAAAAAAAATATTTTCCGCAATAGATATTTATTAAGGTGAAACGGTTTTTTCGGTCTAAAAATATCAACAAGAAACACATTAACGAGTCTGTGTGAAACTAGAAATAGAACTTTGTCGAGCTTAAGTGAAATTTTGGATAAGACTAAAAGGTAAATGTCAAGAGACTAAGGTCAGAGGTGAAATGAAAATGGATGTTGGAGATTCTATCGAAATCTGATTTCTTTAATTAATGTTTTTTGCACGTTTGGAATAAAACATTGTACTTTAAATAAAGAAAGAGAAATTTGTTTTTCCTAAAATTTTCTTTATCTCATTATTTTCTTACTAATTTATAGAGTACAAAAAGTGTATACATAAATATATTTCTTACTGCAATAATTAGCTAGTATATGATATTACTGTTTATGGACATGGCAAAAAAATGAAAGTTTTTAAAATCAAGAACAAAATTTGATGAAATTAATATTAAACTTTAGATTTGTTAGACCAATATAAATAATCTGTTATATAATTTACAGTGTCAAATCATTTATTACAATTTTTTAAATAAACTACACGAATCATTAATGAGTAAACACTTGATGCAATCTTTACTAAATATGATGCAATTTCATGAACAATTTCATCTTCATTCTTAACAAACTAGTTAAGACTAGTCGTAAAGATTTTTTTTGTCATTTTTTTTTCGCCCGAGCTTTTTTCGCCGTATACTACATATGACATTCTAGGTGCAACTATTTTAATTAGAAAATTCTTGATGTTGACTCTTATGGGACAATTGTTGTAGTCAATGGCGTTATCATGGCAACGCTATGTTATGCTTGTTTCTTGGTAGTATAAAGTATGATTATTTCACAGTTACCAAAAAACAAGCACAACAGAGCGTTGCCATGACAACGCTATGTGTTGGGCTCTGTTAGGGCAGTATTGCCTTTTGCTGGTTGTCACGAAACTGTCACAAAGCTATACCTGATGATTTTTTTTATTGTTTATTTGTTGACTTTGTATACACGTACATTAGTCATATACATTTTATAAGTCATCTTTACACTTTTATTTTATTTTATTGTATATAATTATAATAGCGAATCATATATTATTTTGTGTCAATAATGTTATAAAATTGGTTTGAAGGGAGATTTTTAGCCTTACTATCTCCCTCCATAATTCTTTCCTACCCTTTTTCCATTTTTTGCATTCCATAATGGCGTGCTCAGCATCCGCCCTAGTCACTCCACCCAGCAATAGCATTTATAAGAGCTTTTATTTTCATTTTGATACAGTCAACGGCTGACTAACTAACCTCCAAATAGCACAAATGTTAAAATAACATTAGCTGGACTTTGGTCATATTTTATTTAAAAGTGCAACACTTCAGTCCATATTATTTTGAACTCCTTAAGTTATCTATTATTACTATATTATATATCGGATAAAACAAGTCACCAGAACAGCTAATGAGCTTACAGTAACATTTAAAAACGAATTAAGTGTGACTATAGCCTTAATAAGTGTAGTCAAGAATAGGCCCATAAATTAATATCATATAAATATTTTCAATATGTTTTATTCTGAGAAATTTCTACTAATCTGCGTCATATTCAACCTGGACCCTCGAGCATAATTTGTTCTGCGGTTTTTGCGTAAGAAATCTACGCTCCTCGACACACGATCTATGTAATAAAAACATCATTAAAATCAAATATAAATACCTATAATAATTTTCTATTTATAAACATCATATCCGCTTCAATATTTTCGTACATATATCTCCTCTTGCTGATCATTAAAATGTATTTTTGCTCACACGAACAGAAGAAATATGCTTTTATAACTTGCAGAACAACTCGAGTAGTTTATTTCGGGAACATCATAAACGAACATCAATAAAGCGAATGTTGACATATGCCAATAGTTTTCGACAAAAAAAAGATGGACAGTTATCATATTTTTAGAATTTAGGCATATGATGAGTGGGCGGAAGGAAAAATATAAATAAAATCAGGGTATATGCCAATAGTAAAAAAAAATAGAAAATTGATATATTTTATCGATCAGTATCTACAAAAAAGTGTACAAAAAATTCCTAATAAAATCATCCTTGAATCAAAAAGTCTTAAATTTTATTTAAAACAATAATAAAGGCGTTGTAAGCACAACCGTAAACTTAAACAAAGAATATATTTATGGAAAAAAGCTCTCCATAAAATGGTCAGTCCCTGGTTTGATTTCAACCTCTGCCAGCTCGATATTAGGCGGTATGATTTAGCTAAAATTTTTACTTGATCTTAAGAAATTAAAATCTGTTTTCAGTGGGCATTGCTGCAGCACATATACGTCAATACTAATATATGTTCGAGAATATGATGTTAAAACAATTTTATTGTTAAAGACATACCACTTTTTGATTTTCTATTTTTTTATTATTTTTTTAATGTTTTCTAGTATATTTCTATGCATTCAGCTTTACAGTTTATACAATTTTATAAAACTGTAATTGATATCGTGTAAAACCAAATATAATATATTATACAGAAGAAATTCGAGCAACTCGACGTTGTCGACAGAATAACTTTGAAGAGATTGTATTTTTTCATATTTTACTGTGTAAAACTCCACTGAAGAAGGGTGAAATTGGGACTCAAAATGAATGGAAGTTTATTGGGTTTTAATAAAATACGGAAAATACAAATTAATATTGACAATTATTTATTTATTACTAATTTTCATTAGACTCCAAATACGTGTCTCTATTCAGCTATTATGTGTAACAACCTGAAATATCTCTGTTCACGCCAAAATCAAAACATGCCATATATTAATATAAAAACAAAAAAAATCAATCAAAAATTCTAAAATCAATCAATCAATACAATAAATTAAAACTATGAAAACATTGTAAATACAAATACAATTTGTAGTTATATTAATATAAACACATAATATCACAATTAAAGTGTTTTACAAATCATTGGTCTTTCGAAAAATCAATCAAATCAAACAAACAACCTCCAAATATAAAACTAATGGAAATACAATTTTTTTGTCACAAAATTTATGGTACATTTTTATTACAACAATACAAAATAACTAGAGGAATCAACTGACTTAGAAAAAATTAAAATCGACTACCCAAATCGTCAAAATCCAAGAAATAAATATTTAAATAAATGATAAAATAAAATTCTGCGAAATTTTTAAGCTCAACATTTTTTTCTTTATAAAGAATGGGATTTTCTTTATAAAGAATGGGATATTTTCTCAGAAATATAGGTCGGTTTACATTGAACGTGCGTTTAAAATTAATAATATGTTCAGACAACATGGTTTTGAATTGTTTTGGATTTTTTGAACTAAGGTATTTTGATTCATTCTTTGATAATCACATTATATGATTTTGATCAAGAGTTACATAGTATGAAAATTGACCTTTTTATGGAGTGATTTACATAAGTTTATATTTATAATGAAACTCGAGTAAAATTTTTATATCTATTTATTTGCCTTAATTTCCACCATGTACTTGTTTTCCTCTTTTTTGCTTCACGACAGCTATAAAAAATTGATAAATTGTTGCTTTTTTCTTCAATTGCTGATTTTTTACAACAACTTTATTTGCTGACATAGAAATCAAGTAGTTTTCTAACATAAAAAATTATAATTTTTGTTTCAAAATGATAGTCTTTGTCAACTTAATTGCCTAGTATGTTTTTCTCCGGTTACTAAGCAAAAGTTGATTAACTAGTATTATTATTTTATTGTTTTTACTTTACATACTTTTCGGCTGAATGATGACACACATCTTGTTAAATTTATATTTAATTTCTCTGCATTTATATTTATATATGCATATTCATGTATGTATATTTCTGTCTTAATTTGATTTATATATTGTTGAAAATATTTCTTCGCATGCCTTCAAAATCAAAATGCCATCATAATAATTTCAGAGCAGCTCCTATAGATTATTTTTATATCTTCGGCCGTTGGTTAATTTATTTTTAAATTAAAATACATATGACCGGAAACTTGTGGGTTTGATTTTTGACATTCCTTGAAAAAGATAACCTTGCCAAATCTAAAATACAAATATATATATATATATATATATATATATATATATATATATATATATATCGTAAAAATTCTCGGGATGTTTGTATATTATCGAAATAGAACTAATTAGCTCTAACCAACCACTAAAAATAGATGCATTGCTGTGTGGTTCGTATAGTTGAAATAATAAATAAAATTATACTTGTGGAACCATAAATTTATAAAATAAAATATTATTAAATAATACTCATTATGCTTTTTGAAAATCTGCCAAAAATTTCAATCGAATCCATATGAAGGTCATGGTCCTGCTTAAGAATATAATTGGCAATAACTAATTATTCTGTTTCCTGAAATTACAAAATTGAACTTGTTTTTTATATAAAATGAGAACAAAAGAACAAAAATATTAACTACTTAATTTATTTTTGAAATTAAATCTTATCATATTTAATAGGACTGCAAATAATTTTATAAAATTTGTAACATTGTAGACATGGTCTTGCAATAATTATATATGGAAAATTTAATTTATATTAATTTTATATAAAATTAGGTTATTAAAGATTCATTATACTTATGAATAAAATTTTTTTCATCAATTTTCCAAAAAGAATATTTTGCAATGGATTACATAGGCTCATTTGTAATTCTGGTATTTCTGATTTTGAAATTTTAAAAAATGTATATTTTACAATGGATTATATAGGCTCATTTGTAATTCTGGTATTTCTGATTTTTTTATAATGAAAAAAAAATAGGGATTTAGAAAGCTTTCTTCTGAACATTCCTAACAAAATGTTTTAAGAAATGATAAAAGTTTATTTTTCATTTATTTTCTATAGACTAAACTTTAACGTTTTTTCCTTCAAAATTATATGCAAATTTTAATTTTGTATATATAAATATATATGCTTTTTCTTTGAATATTTCAAATGCATTTCAATGAACTGTCAGTCATATTTAATGCAATATGACATAATGCATTAATGCATAGAAGTCTGGCATAATTTCAAGTGACTTACAGAAATAATATTTAAATAATAATAAGGGATGAGTTTTAAGTCAACAGAATATGAGAATAAAATATTATATTTTATTTAATAAGTACTAGAAATCTGTTCAGGCGTTTTTGAACAAACGTCGATGAAAGTTCTAATTATGACAAACACTAAGAAAACGATACTAATTTTTGCAAACTTTGACGTATTTTTAAAATCAAACGACTTGTCGTAGGGCCGTAATATTTTAGTATGATCTATAAGACTATGGTATCTACCGTCAAATTAAAATTCACTTTATAATTAGTAAGTAATCAGATCTTAAATGTTCTAAAAGTTGATGAAAGAGTAAAAGTTGGTTAAAATGATTCGATTATTTTAACAAATTAAAGAAGAATCATTCCTTTTATTAATGCTATTTTCATAAACAGTATGTCGAAATATGAAATTTCTAAGAAGGAAAAATATTGGTTGAAATGATTCGACTATTCTGACAGAATAAAGAAGTATCATTTCTCTTAATAATGCTCTTTTTGTAAATAGTGTCGAAATATGTAGTTTCTATAAAATATTTTCATTGTTCCTTTGGTGAACTGCGCTAAGAGTTTGATACATTTCTGCATAACGAGAAAATATATTTAAGGTAAAAAAATCTGTTTTTTACCTTACCTTTTCCAAATTCAGTCTCATTCGATTCAGAATGGCTTGAAACGTAGAATCAGCAAATCGGACTTTTGTATGAAAACAAACTTCTCCTTCGGAAATAACTTCTATAAATATTCGCAAAACATATCGTGTCTCATGAATTGTAACTTCTGCAAATAATAAATTTTCCAATTTTATCCGTACGGCGCCTAAATCCGATGTTCAAATACCAGTACCATACAATATTTAATCTATTTGAAGTCAGTATATTCTAAATGCGGAACGTATGATAAGATCGAGACCCATTTTTTATTGCTGTGTAATATAAGAATTATACAGAGAATGGTAAAAATATCTCTTTAGAATGATATTTATTTTTGATGTTTTTAGACACAAGTATTAAGCTCCTATCTTTATTATGCCTATAAATGGATCCTTTGGAGCAATTTGAAAATGTTATAAACATATAGAAGTATACATATACATATACATACATATACATATATATTATATATATATATATATATATATATATCAGTTTGTATATTTGTATATAAATGTGTATAACCCACAATAAATCTATTTTAGAACTCTGAACGTCGGCCATGCTGCTTTATCTGAAAATAGATATCCAATTTTCCGACAGACGCTTCAGCCAACATAGATATAAATATAGACCATACTTATGCAAATACATCCATATATATATATATATATATATATATATATATATATATATATATATAATATATATATATATAGTCTAGTAACCGGGCATAACATCAATAAAAAACATGAATTTCTTTCAAAAATTTATTTCAAATCCATACGTTTCAGTTATAATCCTAGCCTTCATTCAGTGGAAACTAGAAATAAAATTAAAAACTAAAACAATTGAATTGGAGTGAAAAGAAAAAATAAAATAGTAAATAGTACTTACAATTAGTTAATCTTAGTGTTAAATTGTAAAATTGTAATAATCTATGGTATCAGGATATGGTAATGCACTACACTATGTATTATAAACATTAAACTTGTAATTACACAATGTTTTCACAAAATACTAATTTAAAAAATTAATTGGATAATGTGTTATTCGTAGACTGGTTGAAGATATAATGGAGAAAGGACTTTTTAAAAAATATTTTTTACCAAGATTCTACACATGTGTGGAACGAATTGCGAATCCTTTGCGCGTCGTTTTCATTGTTTTGTGAGAAATTTGGAAATACTATCTAAATAAAAGAGATTTGTGTCGCACAGCATGTTAAATTCATTCCGATTATTTATTGTTTTATTGTTGTAAATAGTTAAAAAAGATCCTCCTATAATACTTCGTTTGAATAATTTTGTTTTAATTGTAGTACAGTCGTGTTAGAAAAGTCCATATTGTGTTTTAAAGTATAATATGCTCTGCGATCATAGTTTTAAATTGCCTTGGATTTTTCGAATTATTTTATGTTGTTGTAAACGTTTCATTAAGTTCTGGCTTGTTTCTCCTATGGTAAATTAAATTACAATCTAGACAATTCATTTGATAGACGAGATTTCTAAGTCGTTCGATATATATATATATATATTATAATATTGTATGTCTGTCATTTGAATATAACGGCCAAGAGTGTCTATCCTGACGTGTATGTGCTCTATGGTGTGTCATATGTAGAGTGTCTGATCCCTTACGGAACAGAAGTATGTATCTGTGTGCGAGTCGGTGTCTGGCGGTAACTTGAGTGTTGAACAGTTCGGCGTTGTGTTAATTTGGTGAATTATTAAATGTATTGTATGAAGTAAAAGGTGTTTTATTGATTAATTAATGCTAGAATAAAGCTAGCTTAAAGCTCAGAAGTGGGATAATTACCGAGATAATTACCGATAATTACGGAGATAATTAGTATGTGATTTTTAGTTAAAGTTGTTATTGGAATAGGTGATTCCAATAATTACGAGTGCGTGTATTATTAATCAGGTGGGTTAATAATTACGAGGGTTGTGATAGCAAGCAGGTGTGCGACGCTATCAGACCAAGTGTGGTGTTTGTTTTTGGTGTTTTGTGTTGGTTTCGGCGAAAAGTATAAAAGTTAGGTTAGCACGTGGCTGACTAAGGTGAACAGTATAGTGAAAATATTGTGAGCAAGGCGTGCTAGCATATTATTTAGTTAAGGTGCAGTAACAGTTGTGTGGAGAAATGCAGGATTGTGGAGAAATTTAAAGATTAAAAATAAAATGGCTACAGGAGTTAATAAAGAAATCATGGCGTCGGAAGCTCTGAGACTGCTTTCATTGACAGATCTTATAAATTTAATCAGATCTACAAATAGCGATAAAGTTGAGGATATAACGAGTAGTGAATTGTTGGCGATGCTGCCAGAATTTGGAGGTTCGGCGGAACAATGTGTGAATTCGTTTTTCAAGCGTATAGAAGCCGTTCGCGATACGTACGACGTGACCAAAAGGAAGATGGCGGTGTTAATGATATCCAAATTGACAGGAGCTGCTAAGTCGTGGTTTTTTAGTAAAGCAGAATACGCCACTTATACCTACGACGAAATTAAGAGGGCGATGACAGCTTTCTTTCAGAACAGCGAAGATCGCATGACGAGGATGAGAAAGTTCGAGGCCCGGAGATGGCAGAGGCAGGAACCCTTTAGCTCCTACATCCAGGAGAAGATGGCGCTGGGCAACAGGGCGGATGTTACCGAAGGCGACATGTTGGCATACATGATCGATGGGTTTGACAACCCGCTACTTCAGGCCCAGGCAAAAATGAATGGTTTCCAGGATTTGGGTACGCTATTGAGCGTTATGAACGAGCTAACGCCAGCGGAACGGGCCGTTAGTTTGGTGCAGCCTGCGCAGGTGGCGCCTGACAGCACTACATTTCGAGTTAACGAAATATTGGCGATTGATGGTGAGATTACCACAGACGGAGCAAATATAAATATATCAGATGAAAATGACTACGAAGTGGTAGCGACAGTAGAAGACCTGGAGAGTGAAAAACCGGAGGAACCAGAGACTGCATTCGAAATGCATGACTATGGAGTGATAGCGACAGCAGGAGATCTGGTAGAAAAGGAATATTTGGAGAGTGAAAAGCCGGAAGAAACAGAGACTGCATTCGAGATGCATGGCTATGGAGCGATAGCGACAGCAGAAGATTTGGAGACTGAAAAACAGGAAGAGCCGGAGACTGCATTTGAAATGCATGGCTATGGAGTGGTCGCGACAGTAGGAGATCTGGTCAGAGAGGAATATTTGGAGACTGAAAAACGGGTGGTGCGCGATCCTTACCCCAGTCCAAGAATAGATGATTGCTTGGACTCACCGAAGTCTAAGAGGTATTTTACGAAGCTAGATCTGGAGAACGCTTTCTTTCATGTGGTGGTGGCTGAGACTAGTAGAAAATACACTAGCTTGGGGTGTGCACAGGGAGAATATGAAACAACCGTATGCCATTTGGGTATTGTAATAGCCCGAATGTATCTATGAGATATGTAAGTGACATTTTTCGTTGTTTTGTGATGAACTGTGAAGTTATAGTGTACATGAACGATTTACTAATGGCCACAGAAACAATTGAGGAGAATATTGAAGTGTTGCGTAGGGTGTTAGAGATGATTCGTAGAAATAAGCTAGAACTAAAATTAAATAAGTGTATAAAAATAATAGGCGTATAAGAACAATAAGTGATGGCGACAAGTTTGGTAGAGACAATAAGTGAATGAAATATGATTTATGTTGTAATGGTTTATGATTTATGTTGTAATGGTTTTATGATTTGTGTGTAATGGTTTTATGATTTGTGTTGTAATATTAGATTTAGATTACTGTTGTATTAGATCTCATCAGTCGGGGACGCCTGTGAGGTCAGGATTGGCCGAACTATAATATTGTATGTCTGTCATTTGAATATAACGGCCAAGAGTGTCTATCCTGACGTGTATGTGCTCTATGGTGTGTCATATGTAGAGTGTCTGATCCCTTACGGAACAGAAGTATGTATCTGTGTGCGAGTCGGTGTCTGGCGGTAACTTGAGGTGTTGACAGTTCGGCGTTGTGTTTAATTTGGTGAATTATTAAATGTATTGTATGAAGTAAAAGGTGTTTTATTAATTAATTAATGCTAGAATAAAGCTAGCTTAAAATATATATATATATATATATATATATATATATATATATACAGGGCCGGTCCTGGGGTCCTTAGCGCCCGCATGCAACTTTTTTTCTAGCGCCCCCACCCCTATTGATTTTAACAGTTTATCATTAAAATTATATTAAAATACACATATTTTTTAAAAATTAATTTTTAATCATTCTGGATTTAGTACACGAAAAATTAGAAATAATCTAGAAGGGTATAAAATATATTGATTTTAAATTTATTTATTATTATTGATATCAATAAATAAACCAATCCTTTTCATAATTTCACATTTTAGTAATATTTAATATGTAGTAAATTGGTTAAGGATGTAAGTTCGACTACCATAGCAAAAGAATTAATATTTTTGTTAGATTAAAGTTGCAGAATTTAAGAAATGCATTTCAGAAATAGTATTTATTATTTTGATATAAAGATCTTGATATCAAAATAATAAATACTATTTCTGAAATGCATTTCTTAAATTTTATAACTTTAATTTAACAAAAATATTAAGTGAAATAAATAAATTAATTTTTAATTATTCTGGATCTAGTGCACAAAAAATTAGATATAATCTAAAAACGTATAAAATCCATTGATTTTAAATTTATTTAGAAAATCGAGGCGATTCGGGGGTTGATTATAATCAAATATTTTGAAATTTTCAATAATTTTTAACGTATATGCAATATCAATATTTAAAAAAAAAAAATTGCATTTTTTTCAAACATAACACCCGTATTTCATGTTGGATTGTTTAAATTTTAATTTAATTGAATTTTTCATCATTTACAATATCCAAAATTGCGTCGTAAACTTCTCCTTATTGATATCGTAAGAGCCGTCATATTCAGAGCTTGTTGTTTTAAAGTTAAATTTTTAACGTATTTTAGAAGTATTGTTCAAAAATCAGTAAAATGCAAAGAAATTACACATTTCTTGAACAATATTGAAAAAAAACTTATTATATTTGATATGTACATTTCTGTAAAGTTAATAATTATTAAATTTAGAGAATGGACGCCACTAGATATAAAACAAGTTTCTTAAAGTACCAATATTTGCTTCCATTTTTCATATTTGTTCCACCCATGTCTTCAACATTCAAAGTTCAACAGATGCGAAACATTTGCAACAAAAGCAAAAGTTACAATTCAATTTCTCGGAATAAACAAGTCATTCTCTAAGCACTGACTCCCCATTTTTTAATTTTTTTATATTTTTTAACAAGTTCCGATTCAACTAAATCAGCTCGCTTTGATTCAACAGTAACTTCAAACAAAGAAAAAATTGAATAAGTAGATTAAGCAATAAACACAGCTGTTTATTACAGAATTTTTCAGTTTGCAGAATTATTAATCGGTTAATTGTTTCTACTGATATCACATTGCAAAGTAAATATACTTTTGGTGTCTCCGTATCCCTAGTTAAGTTAAATTATTTATTATAATTTATTAAGTATTCTAGATTTTATATAAATAATTCTAGATTTTATATAAAAAAATATAAGTATTATATTATAAATTTAATTTCCGAAACTCGTTTTGGCGCCCCCTAAGGCGTGCACCCGCATTTTTTGCAGGCATCGCATGCAAGGCAGACTCGGCCCTGTATATATATATATATATATATATATATATATACATATATATATACATGTATGTATATATATATATATATATATATATTTCTAACATTGAACACAATGAACACTTCAATTTATTCTTAAACTTCAAAGTATTTAAATTAATTTTTAATATTATTAAAAAATTTATTTTATTATGATACGCCATTATTATTAATATGGAATTATTTTGCAGCATTTTTCTATATTTTTTCTTTTTAATTCATACAATGTTTTATGACTTTGGCATTAAATACGAAAACTATCTTGATTATTGTCCTAATTCACATTAGATGTGTACACAATATTAAGATGATTATAATGGAATAGTCAAAATATTGAAAGAAGTATTTTAAACATACTTGTTTATTATTATTATCTGGAATAATATGTGATAGAAAATATTACTTATTAATAACATAAATGTATTACATGTTACCCCGACTTTAATTCGTTCCGAATCCGCACTCGTAGCAAATTTTCTCATACACATTACACATATATTGAAATGTCTTTGGTTTTTAAATTTTTTGATTATTAAATATAAATTTATTAATTATTAATTTAATTATTGTTTTCTCCTGTCCCTTCATGATATTGTGGAAATGAATTACAGATGTTTCATTGAAAAACTCCCATTCTCAAATGGTTGCACTTTTTTAGGGTGATTTTTATCCACAAGCTTTTGGAGCTTAGAAGCTACTTATAAATTATTGTAAGGCCCTTAGCTGGAGTTATACCCTTTATCAACTATTTCTTTTCAAGCACATTCTCATATTTTTTAATAATTTTATGCTTTAATTCAGGAAACATGGCCCTTTTCTTTGGACGCATATTATAAATTTGGTTATAAAAGAATATAATACATATTTTGAAAATGTTAAAATGGCGTATTCGACATATATAATTTTGCAATCATAATCCTGGTTAATCATTTATTACACTATTAATATTAATATATAATTGTAATGACTAACTATAGAATTATATTTTACTATCATAAAAATACTATATATCGCAAAAATCTTTCTATGGTAGGAAAATCTTAGTTACATCTGACGATATTTTTTGTATTTTTATTTTATCATGAACATTTTTCAAAAAAAATGTTAGCTTCTTTTAGTATGTCAAAGCAATGCTCCTTTGGTGACTAGTATCTCGAAACACTCGTATGTCAGATCACTCGTAAGACGGGGTACCGCTGTATTCTTAATATTATTTATATAGCAAAACAATACTTTTTGTTCTCTTTATAACTTACTGATTATGAAAATTATGTTATAAATAGGCAACTAAACCTTTGCAAGAAGCTCTTGGCCTTCCAATTGATAAAGAAAAGCAAATGCAAGCTAGAGCAAAATTATTACCTGAACCATTGTATTTACTTTATGTTAATGTATATGCCTATAACCAAGTTTGTGGTGAGTTAATTTTTCTTTATACTTTATGTACATTATTTTCTGTTATTTTCTTGTTTTTTATATTTTAGATAAACTAATTAGTTTATCAATTAATGGAGACGATGATGATGCAAGACAGTATATAGAAAGCCATGATATATGTGGAAATGATTTAGAACTCGAATCGGAATCCGAGATTGACAATGAAAATACTGAGGTATTTTAAAAATCAATATAACATAAATTCAGAGTTTTTTTTATACATATTATTTACTTTGTTTATTTAGGAAAAACAAACAAAAAAACGACATCACAGAAAAGTTACGAAAGGAGATTTGTTAGAACAAAAAAGAAAAGAATTACTCAGACCTCATCCATTATCAGTTGTTATGGTCATATCAACAAAAGATGATTTCAAAATGTCGTTAACATTCAGTTATTTGAAAATGCTTCACATTGTTACTGTGAGTTGTGAAGTAAAATGTAGTGAAAACTCAGATTTTTTTACTTCCAGGTGAGTTGCTATCATAAGTTGAGAATGAATAAATGTTCTCCTTTTTGGGGACAACGTAAGTCTAGCATATAACTCGGCTCTTTGTATACACAATGACTCAGTTCATATTTTATTTATTTCATCAACTTTCTTCTATCAATAAATTAATTATGACGCATTCTTTTCATTTTGCAATAATTTTTGAAATATTTACTTTGTTTAATTTAGTATATTTATATTATAATGTTTATTAATATATATCATGCTTGTGCATGCAGCCCGTCATGAAGTTTTAAAAATTAAATGCAACCCATGAGTTGAAAAGGTTTACTTGTTCTTGAAATAAATCTATGCAGTAATAAGATAGTCTTTGCGAAATTTACTATTAGTTATTTTCTCTGTATTTTCTGTCCTTCTTTGTTACATATTACTTCTTTTTTCTGAATACCGTAAAACGGACGAGCAATTTGTAAAGCAAAATTTTCTTCAAAAAAAGACAGTGAAAGTGAAATGATTAAAAAAAACTGTCGCCATTCTAAGTAATTGTAACAATAGTGGAATCAACCCGCTCTGAATTTTGGAAATTGCTTTCAACTTTAGCATCCCACAGAAAAATTTTTTAGATATTGCAAAATGTATATTTGTCCACCAATTTATATAAAACAAATTGGATAACTTATACAGTAATACGATGTTTACAACAGGTGTGTTTTTGTTGCCTATTCAAAAGGGTTAAATTAACAATATTAAAAGAAATGTCTTCCTGTATTGATGACTTATACATTTGAACAAATAATGAAAAGCTGAAATTTACTTTTATTAAATACATTTGAATAAAATAACTTATAACTAGGGAATGCAATACCGGTATACCGAATTACCGGTAAACCGCACGATTTTTCGGCGGTATTTTTACCGGTATTTATTCCAAAAATACCGATATTTTCGGTATTTTTACATAAGCGCTATTTGATACATAATACCCTAAAGTTTAAATTTCTCGGAACAAATTTATCTTTAAATTCCATAATCGCATAAACAGCTATATTTTCAAGTGATTCTATAAGATAAACAAATGTCAAATATTATCTCAACTCGTCATTAAACTGAATATTTATTGCTTTCCAAAGGGCTTCATATCGTGTTACAATAAATAGAATTGGACTGATAGATAATGATGTCTTTTCATCATCTTTTGTAAAAATGTAACGATTTTTTAAGTGATATTTGCGCCAAAATATTTAATATATACAGATTACCCCCTGCGTAATCTTTATTTTTTTCTAACTTTATACATAATAATTATGATAATTACTAAATATTTTTGCTTCTTATTACAATTATAAATATTATTTTTCGAAAACATTTCGAAGTTTGAAAATATTATAGAAGCATCATTGTTTTAAATAAAAATACTCAACAATTATAGTAACTTATTATTTCTCGACAAAGAATCCGATCTTAAATTAGTGTAGAAAATTATTTATTTAAATATTGGAGATTATGCTAATTTAACACATCGGATACAGACAATATAGTTTAATCTGTAAATAATATAATATGATATTTTATGAGTTTTGGCCTTTTTACTCATAAGTTTTTTTTGGTGAAAAGTACTCAATAGTGATAATGAATTAATTAAATTGCATATACTTTTGTAAATTATTATTTAAGAAAATAAACTTATTGTTTTATTTCATTGTTTAGTTGAATATAGTTGTAGTTGTATATACTTTTTTATATTTGTACTAGAAACTTTCAATTTTGTTTACGTTTGTTTAAGATAATAAAAATACCGATAATTTACCGGTATTCCGGTTTTAAAATGAAAAATTACCGAAATACCGGTATTGAAATTTTCCATCGGTATTGCATTCCTACTTATCACAATAAAATTATTATTATAAAACAACCTAAAAATATGATTCTTTTTGAATAAATCCATAAAATATGTCTCAAATTTTTCACTTAATATATATTATTTTTTATTTTGGAATAGTGACCTCATCGCGCCAATGAGTATACTGAACTGTCTCTATAAAAATGATAATGGAGAGACTAGTCCGAATTTGACAAATTCTTATAAACTTCAAAAGTTGGGCTTGGGTGATCTGATACCATTACTTGGTGATTTAGGAAGGCCATATATTTGGGCACAAAAACTATGCGGAATGGATTTCCTTCTTGTAGATTTACAAAAGGAAACTAAATATGACATTTCTCATTCAGTTGTACAAAGTGTTGTGAAAACTTTACGAAGTCGTCTGAGTGCGAGAATTGATCTTTGTAAACAGATTCAAAAATTAGGTAAATAAATAATATAAATTATTTATAAGTGAATAGAAATACATATTAGTATTTTATAGAATCAGGCGTACTGTATGAAGTTCCTGATGCTGATGTATTTATTTCGTCTAAATATACTTTGTTCACTTTCTCAATGGTTAAGAATTTCTTGGCCTGAATATTGTGGTTCACAGTCAACAAAGTTACATATCCAGGAACAAAATGTTTTTGAAACAGATATTTTTTATAGAGCATTTATCACAAAGGGTTCAGGTATGATTTGGATTTTATTTAATTTTGCATTTTAAACATACATTTAATGAATGAATTATAGATCTACATTTTTTTATGGTATGCTGAGCAAAGATATTTAATAATTTATGTTGATATAAAATTTTACAGCAAAATTGGAGTGCTTTGTAGCTGTAAGTGTAGACTATCCGAAAATCACACCGATTTTCTCATTAACTGTTACCTGTAATGGCGATATCATGGATAATACAAATTATGATACAATAAGAGTAAGCATGTTATGAAATATTAGTCAATTAAAATTTATCCATGGGGCATTGCCATAATTCATTAGTTTTGAAATTATTATTGTATTTTGTCTTCGTAATTGCATTTATGACACATATTTGTCTTATAAGTTTTGAAAACTGAAAGAATGATATAGTGTGAGAAAAATCACATTTATATATAGATGCAATAATAGTAGTGGAAAATTTTGTAGGTTTTATATCATTGTCTTTCATTATTCAGAAAAAATTATAAGACCTTAACATTACACATGACATAAAACACAATAAATCTATTTATGATAATTAATTAAGAAATTTTATTACAGGATATGGAAAGAGCAATAAATTGTGACTGTGAAAAACAAGTAGCCTCTCACAACAGCAGATACATTCTTACTTTACAATTGATAAGAGTGTTATCTTGTTTTGATATATTTTTAGAAAATCATACTTTATTTGAACAGAATAAAAGGCAAATCACCCAACACATTTGTTAGAGGAAGAAATAGATTACAGGCTTATAAATTTGAACCAGCAGTCAATGGAATGTTTAGTCATTTTTAACTAATAAGATTTCAAAATAAATACTAATTTCTATTTTGACTGTTTTATTTAAAAATTTTCAAAATATTTTACAATATATGTGGAAATTCTATTTCAAATGTAACTGAAAAGCATTTCGAAATTGCAATCAATTTTACATCAAGAATAAAGAAGTTGCTTTTAATAGTTTCTAAATAGGTTTAACTAACTTTTATTTGATACCCATAGCCTCCATTGAAAATATAATATGCTCAAAATTGTAACTCAAAACACGTTGAAAATTCAGCAATTCTGAATTGATTCCACACAATTTGTGGGGCAATATTTTGCCACAACTGAGCTCATAACAGCGTTGCCATTGCAATGCTATATTATGCTTGTTTCTTGGTAGTGAAAACTGTGAAAATGTCTATTTAT
>NW_020539727.1:11342446-11379189 GCF_003426905.1 Ctenocephalides felis | reverse complement strand
TTTAATAAATAAGTTATATTTGTCCTCTTTACAAATTTTCACCAGCCCCCGTCTACGAGATCAAGTGATCTTCATACATTGTGGTCACATATAACATAACTAACTAACTGCCTAGTAAACATCGATTGCATAACAAGATATCTGATTCATTCAATTTATGCGGTCTATATTTCTCGCTAAATAAATTCTCTAGAGAGAAGAGACGGCTTATGAATGAACCGATGTATATATAATAACTAGAGCTAATTATTACACTGACTACGTAATTAATTATTGTTGTTGTTGGTACGGAACTAAACGTTTCTCTTGTCACGTTTTTAAGTGTTTACACACACGAGACAACGTGATGTAATAAAGGATCTTGCATGACTAATGTAATTTATGGTGCCACATAATAATTGTTGGCATTCTTGGAATCGAATTATTTGTTGAAGTTGAATTTGTTGGCATCGGTTGGGAAATTGGAGGAAGGCGCAGTTTGTGGTCTGACTGATGGAGATATGAAAGTTTGGACTTTGGAATTGGTGGATAAAATTAGGTTAGGCAGTGGAATACTCTACATTTTTTTAAACAGCACTCAGAACTAATGAGGCCTATGAGCTTCTGTAATGATACTCCTTAAATACTTGTTTTCTTAGAAGGCATCCCAACTGTCGCCTTATCTTTATTCTTGATGAATTTTTATAATACTGGGGGTATATTGTATAGGGTCCGCCAAATAACTTTTTTTTTGAAATTTCTATGAATAAACTACTGATTTTTTTAATTTGAAATTATAGTTTTGGTTTGTAAGGGAAATGCAAATGGCAGCCTAACTTTTAAATTGTAGCCAAAAAATCAAAATGGATGCTAAAGATTCAAAATGGCTGCAAAAGTTAAATGGCGGACCCTTTATAATGCCGAAAGGGCTATACTTTGAAATATATTTGATATAAAGGGTCTTGCATGACCAATGTGATGGTGATGGTGACACATAATAATTGTTGGCATTCTTGGAATCGATTATTTGTTGAAGTTGAATTTGTTGGCATCGGTTGGGAAATTGGAGGAACCACGCAGTTTGTGGTATGGCAGATGAAGATATGAAAGTTTGGACTTTGGAATTGTTGGATAAAATTAGGTAGCAACGGTGGAATACTCTACTTTTTTATGAGACCTATGATATTTTGTAATAATACTGCTTAATTACGTAGCTTTTTAGAAACCATCGCCTTTATCTGTATATATTAAAATGGAAGTATGTATGTGTGTCTGTGTTAAAATCACAGTATTACTTGGCTTAACTATTTTCACATATTCTGTCTCTATATTTACAAGTGAATATGGATATTGGACAGCTTGTTGCAAGCAAGGCCATAGGCGCTACCACTACGTCACATTACTTCAATCTTCATAATTTTTTTGAGATTTTCCAATTTTCCTTGAATTATACTTAACGAACGATATTATGTTCAGCATTTATTCTATCATAGGGCTCGCCCGTAAATATGTGGTTAGAGATATGGGATTTTGAACAGCTTGTTGCAAGCAAGGCCATAGGCTCTACCACTACGTCACATTACTCCAATCTTTATATTTTTTTTGAGATTTTTCAATTTCCTTGAATTATACTTAACTAACGATATTATGTTCAGCATTTATTCTATCATAGAGCACGTCCGTAAGTATGTGGTTAGAGATATGGGATTTGAGGACACAGGTTCGATACCCGCCTCGAACAGACATTATGTCGCAGTAGTTTAAAAATCGGTTTTTACTTGGAAATATAGATAGCAATATCTTTCAAACTTAAAATAGCCCTTGTCTGGCATTGCTCTATCAATAATATAAAAAGTTTAATAAGAAATTGATAATATAAAATGGAATAACTTTTTGGATTACCATCTATAAAAACAATTGAGTAAAACATCACAATAGCTTAGAATAATACAACTTGAACGTTTTTATACTCTTTAATATTCATTATCGTGAAAGTTAGCAATTACATTATTCGTGTGGTTTATTTTAATTATGATAATTTTTTTTTGTGACTCAAATTTATTTTTGTACTAAAATGCATTTTACATAATTTATCGCAAGGAAACTGCCCAGTTCTTCAACAAAACAACATATTACGTACAAACACAAATAATAGCAATGACACTTAGTCATTCTTACATACAAAATATTTGCATTAGTAAATTGGCAAACGAGATCTTCATTCAAAATAGACATTGTAATAAACTGTTTGATTCACTTTAATCAAAATATCGTAAACATAAACTTGAATGTGAATGTGATGCTGCTTAATCGAATCACAACAATAATAATTTTTGTTTTTTTAATTATCCAGAAGCTCTTTATTTATGGAATGTGGCCTTCTCCGTGGCCTAGAGGTTGAGCTTTTGGTCTTGCAACTAGAAGTTTTCAGATTTAATAACCGTCTCGGGCAGCCTTGAAAAATAGATGGATTTTACTTGAAAATATAGAAGGATGTACGTTTCCGAGTAAAAATTCCCAAATGGTTTAATGCATTAAAGTAAAAATTGTCTCGAGTTGCTTTTTAAAAAACCACATGGTTGAGAATTACCATCATAAAGCTTATAGGACTCTTAAAGTCTGATTGCTGTTTAAAAAATAAGAAAATGTAAAATATGTTTCAATAATATAGTGACAATATATAATATAACAATAATATTCTCTAACTTTTTAGCTATTTTGATATGCATATTAATTTTCATAATTATTTTTGTAACATCTGTTACAAATGAACTAGGATCAAATTTAATATTTAGCATGAACGAAAAATCTAATCAAGTTTTTTATATACATATATTTTAGTTACATGCAAATACTTCTTAGCTAAATTTTAAGTTACAAACAATGATTAATTTTACAATGTTTATGAAATTAAATTCGAATTCCTAAGAATGTCTTTAAAGAATATTGTCTTATATATCCTATATATATCCTATATATATATATCTTATATATCTTATATAAGTCCGATTTGTTTCTTGAAATTTTGCTTAAATATAAAACTAAAAATAACAAAAGCAAAAATTTCAAATTTAATTTTTCATAAAATCATAAATGCTGTTTGCACTGTTTTATTTCTGATCTCACTGTTTATAAAGTATGAATATTAATTTTTGTATTCATTTCTAATATCTAATGCTTATTTAGAAAATAGAAATTGCCAACAATTTGCTTTAAAGCACTTATTTGCTATTAGCTTATGATTTTGAATTAACTGAAAATGTAATGAAATTATTATATAATATTATTAATTAATTAAGAACAACTGATAGGAGCTTCAGCCTTGCAACTACAAGGTTCCAGGTTTAATTCCCATTTTTGAGTGTCTGATATCAGTGTATTGATATCAGCGTATGCATTGATATCAATTCTTTCTTGAAAATATTGATCAAAATATTTTGTGAAAATAGTCCTTTCCCAGCATTGCTGCATAAGATTAACAATATATCATCAGTATTCTTATAATAAAAAGAATTATCACAAAAACTCTAGAATTTACGTTCTGATTGATGTTCAAAAATTAGACGAAGAGTTCATTTGTATAAATTTCTAAATGTGTTACTACCCTGCATTATACTACTACCCCCTGCATTATCCTGTCGTTCAGACATCAAATGTAGGATGTCAGATCAACTGTCAGGCATGTAAAACCTTTTTGAATATTTAACATAAGAATCCTCTTCAAAAAGTTCAAGACTGTCAAATTGTTTACTGATAATTTCAAAGTTCAAAGGTAAATTTGTTGACATACATACATTAATGGACTATGTAAATGTATTAAATTTCTTCATCCAACCCCAGTCGCTAAGGGTATTTTAGCACTTGCTAAATTTACATCGATGCAGATATTTTTAAAATTACAGGCCATTATTATGAAACCTTATATTTTTCGCCTACGCCACTTGAATATAGAAAGATTTGTGAATATTTATATAAATGTGTGTGTGTGTATTTTGTGCTATTTTGGTACGGCACGTGTTTTGCTGTTCAATTGCATGTTTTACAAAAGGTATGGTTGCGTAATTTCATCAAGCTAAACGTATCTTGGAGAAATACATCTCATTTTGAAATTAAAGCGTTTTGTAATGGATGTGCAGGACGTGTTTTGAATGGCAATCAGAATAAGAAAAATTCTTATTAATAGCTTTTAGAAGGCAACCCAATGGTTGACTATCCTCTAACTAATAGATAGAAGGCAACCCAATGGTTGACCATCCTCTAGCTGATAGAAGGCAATTACTACATTCTGTTCTGATAATAATTATTTTTACAAATAGCTTTTAGAAGGCAACCCAATGGTTGGCCATCCTCGAGCCAACGAGCTTATTAGTAGATTCTGTTCTAATACTAATGTGAGTGGCTTAAGTCGTACGTTTTTTTTTGAGTAGCAATCAGAATTTATGATAAATTAATTACTACTGGCAACCCAGTGGTCGACCACTAGATAGATTATATATCACATCAGCATTAGAACAAAATTAAATAATAGATTTGCTTAAGTCGCCCTTTTTTAAATAGCAATTAGAATTTGAGGATTATTAAAATTATCACTGGCAACCCAGGGTTGGCCAATCTCTATCTGATGAAATTGATTCTGATTATTATTAAATTTTGTTCTAGTACTGAGTGATATATACAGTTGCTCAATTCGTACGTTTCTTGGATAGCAATTACAATTTTATGATTACTAGAATTACCATGACAACCCAGTGGTTGACCATCTTATATCTGATGAGATTATTGTTAAATTTTGTCATGCAAACCATTATTGATTGCACCTACTTGTCTTTTCCAATTTGAGCAAACTTTTGAAAAACTGAATTGATCATTTATTTCTTCAGATTTATGAAAAGAAATCTATAGAAAAATCTCTATTAAACCAAATTAGTAGGAATTTTGCACAACTACTCAGTCTTTAAAGTTTGAAATTAAAATTAATGACATAATCTAAACCATTCTATTATTTAAATATGCTTCAACGAATGTCGAAAGAATAGAAAATTAAATATATCAACAAGGAAAAAATTACAAGATCGAATTTCTGCTATTATGCTTTCAATTGATCCAAAAATATTAGCAAAAAACTTTGCAAAGAGTTTAGTTTTAAATCATTTTGTTCATATATTCGACTAGCCTTCAAATTATAAGAATTTGCTTTTCAAGTAAATAGTTCTATTTATTGGTACTAGTTGATGTAATTTATAATTATCAGGAGAATTATAATTTGGGTAAGACTTAAGCAACCTTACAATTCATTTATCACATTTTTGATCTATAATCTCCGTGAAAATCTGTTATCACTACTACTTGATATTAAGCTGGATGCGGTGAGTATCTAATCCGGGAACTGTGATTGCTAGATTACGTACTAATCCAGAATTACTGACTAGCTTTATCATTTTTTGTTATAGATTTTATTTGAAGGCAACCCAATGCTTATCTTTTTGTAACTGTGATAAGTCTAGAATTTTGGAGCGACGCCTCAAAGTGCTATTTTCGCTTGAAAACAAGTTAATTATCTTTAGTTTCCAGTAAAATGGATATTCTTACTGCTTGATATACACGTGACGATTGATTGATTTTAACTCTGACTTACTTCATCACTTGTTTCCCTACAAAATAAAACTCATGCTTTATTTTTGTCGTTCTATTTTCTAACAACATGATTTGTTTTAGAAATCAGTGCAATTAAAATTGTTAAGTAATTTGGCAAACTAATTATCTTTCGATTACAACAAAGTTTTGCTGCTTGATATTCGCCAAAATGAAGAAGCCTTATAATAATTAGAAGCCTTATAATAATTAGAAATATTTGAAATAACTCAAACAAAAATAAAAATTCAAACAGAAATTAAAACTATTCCTAGTATTCTATAAGTTGATATAATGCCTATAACCTAGTCCATTTTTTGTAACTATATTATTACATATATTTCTAATAGCAATTTGCAATATGTTGCCTTGAAACTCTTCAGGATTATTTTTACTTGAAATCATTTTTTAATAAAAAGTGATATCACTACTGCTTGATGTCTGGTGAAAAAAGCACTTGGAACATACAGGTTAAAGATAAAATAAATTTGTTTTCACAAAAATAATTTTGTTTTAATTTTTCAAACCCTTACTACTTGATAATACAATTGATCTAAATTCAAAGATTATTATTTTACTATTATTATTTTATTATTATTATTATTATTATTATTATTATTAATATTATCTTACTATTTCTATTATTGTTATTTTGTTATATTTTATTATTTTTCTAGTATTATTTTATTATTCTGAAATTTTATTTATATTATTTATTAATCTTATTTTTATTATTATTTACTTATATTTTACATTAAATCATATTACGGATATTATTTTTATGTAAATTTTATCCTTTGCTCTTTTATTTATTTAAACTTATATTATTATTTATCACTATTACTTGATGTTAATAAATTAGCAGTTGTAATAATTATTAAAATTAAAAAAAAAAAAAAAAAAATTATTTTCCGCAATAGATATTTCTTAAGGTGAAACGGTTTTTTCGGTCTAAAAATATCAACAAGAAACACATTAACGAGTCTGTGTGAAACTAGAAATAGAACTTTGTCGAGCTTAAGTGAAATTTTGGATAAGACTAAAAGGTAAATGTCAAGAGACTAAGGTCAGAGGTGAAATGAAAATGGATGTTGGAGATTCTATCGAAATCTGATTTCTTTAATTAATGTTTTTTGCACGTTTGGAATAAAACATTGTACTTTAAATAAAGAAAGAGAAATTTGTTTTTCCTAAAATTTTCTTTATCTCATTATTTTCTTACTAATTTATAGAGTACAAAAAGTGTATACATAAATATATTTCTTACTGCAATAATTAGCTAGTATATGATATTACTGTTTATGGACATGGCAAAAAAATGAAAGTTTTTAAAATCAAGAACAAAATTTGATGAAATTAATATTAAACTTTAGATTTGTTAGACCAATATAAATAATCTGTTATATAATTTACAGTGTCAAATCATTTATTACAATTTTTTAAATAAACTACACGAATCATTAATGAGTAAACACTTGATGCAATCTTTACTAAATATGATGCAATTTCATGAACAATTTCATCTTCATTCTTAACAAACTAGTTAAGACTAGTCGTAAAGATTTTTTTTGTCATTTTTTTTCGCCGAGCTTTTTTCGCCGTATACTACATATGACATTCTAGGTGCAACTATTTTAATTAGAAAATTCTTGATGTTGACTCTTATGGGACAATTGTTGTAGTCAATGGCGTTATCATGGCAACGCTATGTTATGCTTGTTTCTTGGTAGTATAAAGTATGATTATTTTCACAGTTACCAAAAAACAAGCACAACAGAGCGTTGCCATGACAACGCTATGTGTTGGGCTCTGTTAGGGCAGTATTGCCTTTTGCTGGTTGTCACGAAACTGTCACAAAGCTATACCTATGATGTTTTTTTATTGTTTATTTGTTGACTTTGTATACACGTACATTAGTCATATACATTTTATAAGTCATCTTTACACTTTTATTTTATTTTATTGTATATAATTAAATAGCGAATCATATATTCTTTTTTGTCAATAATGTTATAAAATTGGTTTGAAGGGAGATTTTTAGCCTTACTATCTCCCTCCATAATTCTTTCCTACCCTTTTTCCATTTTTTGCATTCCATAATGGCGTGCTCAGCATCCGCCCTAGTCACTCCACCCAGCAATAGCATTTATAAGAGCTTTTATTTTCATTTTGATACAGTCAACGGCTGACTAACTAACCTCCAAATAGCACAAATGTTAAAATAACATTAGCTGGACTTTGGTCATATTTTATTTAAAAGTGCAACACTTCAGTCCATATTATTTTGAACTCCTTAAGTTATCTATTATTACTATATTATATATCGGATAAAACAAGTCACCCAGAACAGCTAATGAGCTTACAGTAACATTTTAAACGAATTAAGTGTGACTATAGCCTTAATAAGTGTAGTCAAGAATAGGCCCATAAATTAATATCATATAAATATTTTCAATATGTTTTATTCTGAGAAATTTCTACTAATCTGCGTCATATTCAACCTGGACCCTCGAGCATAATTTGTTCTGCGGTTTTTGCGTAAGAAATCTACGCTCCTCGACACACGATCTATGTAATAAAAACATCATTAAAATCAAATATAAATACCTATAATAATTTTCTATTTATAAACATCATATCCGCTTCAATATTTTCGTACATATATCTCCTCTTGCTGATCATTAAAATGTATTTTTGCTCACACGAACAGAAGAAATATGCTTTTATAACTTGCAGAACAACTCGAGTAGTTTATTTCGGGAACATCATAAACGAACATCAATAAAGCGAATGTTGACATATGCCAATAGTTTTCGACAAAAAAAAGATGGACAGTTATCATATTTTTAGAATTTAGGCATATGATGAGTGGGCGGGACGGGAGATATAAATAAAATCAGGGTATATGCCAATAGTAAAAGAAATAAAAAAAATTACTATATTTTATCGATCGGTATATACCACTAATCCCAGGCTTGATATCAACCTCTGCCAGTGTGATTTGCCTGATATTTTTACCTGAGGTAGTAATACATCTCAAATCTAATCTCAAATCAAAATATGCTTTTTGTGGGCATTGCTGCCATACATATACGCCAATACTAATATATGTTTGAGAATAAATTGCTAGGTTAGGATGTACGTTAGCAAATACATCTCATAGGAGAAGTTATAAAGTACAATAAACAATTTTGTTGTTAAAGACGTACTACTTTTTGATTTTCTATTTTTTTAATTATTTTTTTTACTTACAGTTTTATCATTCGCTTATAAAAGTGTAATTGACATCATGTAAAAACAAATACCTTATATTGTACAAAAGAAATTCGACAGCTCGACATTGTTGACAAAAGAATTTCGAAGAGATTATATGCTGATAATTTTATAAAATTTTGAAAATTTTATTGTTATTTCTTATTTTATATTTCATAATTTTTAATAGATTTTTTTATAACCTACTTTTAAAAATCAACTGAAGAAGGATGAAGTTGGGACTCAAAACTTACGGAAGTTCATTCAATTGCATTCGTAACGTTTAATACGCCTAAGTGAAAAAAATTAATATTATTTTTATTCTAATTTAAAAATATTATTTATACATTATTTATATACAACAAATAGAAATACAAAATTTTGTCACAAAATTTATGGTACATTTTTATTTTTTAACACAAAACATCTAGATGAATTAACTGACTGAGAAAAAATTAAAATCGACTACCCAAATCGTCAAATTCCTAGAAAAAGTAGGACTAAATAAATGATGAAATAAAATTCTGCGAAATCTTTAAGCTCAACATTTTTTTCTTTATAAAGAATGGGATTTTTCTTAGAAAGATGGGTTGATTTATATTGAAGATGCGTTTAAAATTATTAATAAGTTCAGATAGCATAGTTTGGAATTGTTTTGGATTTTTTGAACTAAAGTATTTTGATTCATTTTTTTTCGAAGATATCCCATTCTTTAGAAAACTATTTTTTTCCTATCAAACTTAATTTAATTTTGATAATCATACATTAGATGATTTCGATCAACAGTTACATAATATAAAAATGGACCATTTTGTGAAGTCGTTTACTTAATTTTTTAAGCTCAACATTTTTTTCTTTATGAATAATGAGATATTTTCTTAGGAAGATGGGTTTTTAGATTGAAGATGCGTTTAAAATTATTAATATGTTCAAGTAGCATTGTTTTGAAGTGTTTTGGATTTTTTGAATTAAGGTATTTTGATTCATTCTTTCGAAGAAATTTACAACAGGTTTTTTTCATATCAAATTTAATTTAATTTTGATAATCATGCATTAGATGATTTCCATTGAAAGTTACATAATATAAAAATTGACTATTTTATGAAGAGGTTTACTTAATTTTTTAAGCTCAACATTTTTTTCCTTATAAAAATTGAGATATTTTCTTAGAAATGTGGGTCGATTTATATTGAAGATGGGTTTAAATTTATTAATATGTTCAGAGAGCAGCATAGTTTTGAATTGTTTTGGATTTTTTTGAACCAAGATATTTTGATTCATTCTTTTGAAGGAATTTAGGAAAGATTTTGTTACTAGTCAAACTTAATTTAATTTTGATAATCACATTAGATGATTTTGATCGAGAGGTGTACATAAATTTATATTTATAATGAAACTCGAGTAAAATTTTTATACATATTTATTTGCTTTAATTTTTACTGGTTTAGCTACTAAGGCGGATTTACAGATTCACAACAAAACTCCAAATTTATTTGAAATAATTTGGATTCAATAGCAAATGTACTTGTTTTCTTTTTTTTGCTCCTTGACAGCTAAAAAAAATTTGATAAATTTTTATAAACCTGATTGTTTTGTCCTGATTTTCTACAACAATTTTATTTGCTGACATAGAAATCAAGTAGTTTGCTAATATAAAAAATTATAATATTGGGTTTAAAATATAGTCTTTCTTAAATTAGTTTCTTATTGTATTTTTCTCTGGTTAATATGCAAAATTTGATTAACTAGTGTTATTATTTTATTGTTTCTACTTTTCATACTTTTTGGCTGAATTATAAGAAATACATCTTGTTCTCTACTATACAATTCAAATGAATTTATATTTAATTTCTCTGCATTTATATTTATATATGCATATTCATGTATGTATATTTTTATTCTAATTTGATTTATATATTGTCGAAAATATTTCTCCGCATGCCTTCAAAATTAAAATGGCATCATAAGAATTTCGGAGCAGCTCCTATAGATTATTTTTATATCTTCGGCCGTTGGTTAATTTATTTTTAAATTAAAATACATATGACCGGAAACTTGTGGGTTTGATTTTTGACATTCCTTGAAAAAGATAACCTTGCCAAATCTAAAATACAAATATGTATATATATATATATATATATATATATATATATCGTAAAAATTCTCGGGATGTTTGTATATTATCGAAATAGAACTAATTAGCTCTAACCAACCACTAAAAATAGATGCATTGCTGTGTGGTTCGTATAGTTGAAATAATAAATAAAATGATACTTTTGGAACCATAAATTTATAAAATAAAATATTATTAAATAATACTCATTATGCTTTTGAAAATGTGCCAAAAATTTGAATCGAATCCATATGAAGGTCATGGTCCTGCTTAAGAATATAATTGTCAATAACTAATTATTCTGTTTTATGTAATTAACAAAATTGAAAGAAAAAAGGACTTGTTTTTTTATATAAAATGAGAACAAAAAGTTTAACTACTTAATTTATTTTTAAAATAAATCTTATCATATTTAATAGGACTGCAAATAATTTTATAAAATTAGTAATATTGTAGACATGGTCTTGCAATAATTATATATGGAAAATTTAATTTAAATTTATTTCATATAAAATTAAGTTATTAAAGATTTATTATGCTTATGAAAAAAATTATTTTCATCAGTTTTCCAAAAAAAAAATTATTTGCTATGGATTGCATAGACTCAAAGAAATTTGTATTACTGATTGTCTATAATGAATTAAAAAAAAAGGTCTTAGAAAGCTTTTTTTGAACTTTCTGATAAAATGTGGAAGTAATGTCAAACGTTTATTTTCCTATAGACTAAACTTTAGCATTTTTTCCATCCAAATTTTATGCAGATTTTAAATTTGTATATGTAAATATATATCTGCATTTTCTTTGGCGATTTCAAATGCATTTCAATGAACTGTCAGTCATATTTAATGCAATATGACATAATGCATTAATGCATAGAAGTCTGGCATAATTTCAACTGACTTATAGAAATAATATCTAATTAATAATGGATTTTACATTCTAAGTCATCAGACTTTGAGAATAAAATATTATATTTTATTTAATAAGTATTAAAAATCGGTTTAGGTATTTTTGAGTAAACGTCGATGAAAGTTCTAATTATGACAAGCGCCAAGAAAACGATACTAATTTTTGCAAACTTTGACGAATTTTTAAAATCAAACGACTTGTCGTAGGGCCGTAATATTTTAGTATGATCTATAAGACTATGGTATCTACCGTCAAATTAAAATTCACTTTATTAACTTCCCGTAGGGCAAGTTATAGTAATCGCAAAAAAATCGAAAATGAAAATTTTTATATATCTTTACGTTTCAGAGGTTTCTGAACATTTTGGTATACCTTAGAAAAAATGGATGTATGTGTGTGTGTGTGTGTGTGTGTGTATGTGTGTGTATGTATGTATGTATGTGTGTGTATGTATGTGCGGATACAAATTTTCGTCGACGATTTCAGGAACACGGATCAACCGATTTGAATAATTCAAAAAACATTCGATCCGTATTGATAAGGAGACGTGCTGATTAGTTTTTGGCAAAGGCAGGTCAAGCCGTTCCGAAGATACGGGGCAAAAAGTTCCGAAAACGGTAACTCAGTTTTTAAGAGAACGGAGCGTCCGATTTCAATAATTCAAAAAACATTTTATTTGTATTGACAAGATGAAGAATCGATACAACTTTCATGAAGGTAGGTCCAGCGGTTTCGGAGATATAGAGGAAAAAGTAAAAAAATGAGCCATTTGGCGGTCAAAAATGATCATTAGACATATGCACATCAAATTATCAGACATTTTATAGAGATTTTAACAATAAGTATACATTTTGTTAACATTCCTATCATAGTTTTTCAAAAAAAACTAATTTTTTGTCCAATTTATAGTTTCTCAAAAATCTTATTTTTTCAAAGTAATTTTTTTTCAAAAATGTTAATCGTTTTAAAAAAAAATAATAATTTTTGGTACGGGAAGTTCCAGCAATTTGCCTTAAGGCACGATGCCCTAATTGTCTTAAGACAGAATTCCACTTACAGCTAGTTTCAATTATAATTTGTAAGTAATCAGATCTTAAATGTTCTAAAAGTTGATGAAAGAGTATTGGTTAAAATGATTTGATTATTTTAACAAAGTAAAGAAGAATCATTCCTTTTATTAATGCTATTTTCATAAACAGTATGTCGAAATATGAAATTTCTAAGAAAAAAAAATATTGGTTGAAATGATTCGACTATTCTGACAGAATAAAGAAGTATCATTTCTCTTATTAATGCTCTTTTTGTAAATAGTGTTCTGTAAAATATTTTCATTGTTCCTTTGGTGAACTGCGCTAAGAGTTTGATACATTTCTGCATAACGAGAAAATATATTTAAGGTAAAAAATCTGTTTACACACACACATACCTTTTCCAAATTCAGTCTCATTCGATTCAGAATGGCTTGAAACGTAGAATCAGCAAATCGGATTTTTGTATGAAAACAAACTTCTTCTTAGGAAATAACTTCTATAAATATTCGCAAAACATATCGTGTCTCATGAATCGCAACTTCTGCAAATAATAAATTTTCCAATTTTATCCGTACGGCGCCTAAATCCGATGTTCAAATATCAGTACCATACAATATTTAATCTATTTGAAGTCAGTATATTCTAAATGCGGAACGTATGATAAGATCGAGACCCATTTTTTATTGCTGTGTAATATAAGAATTATACAGAGAATGGTAAAAATATCTCTTTAGAATGATATTTATTTTTGATATTTTTAGACATGAGTATTAAGCTCCTATCTTTATTATGCCTATAAATGGATCCTTTGGAGCAATTTGAAAATGTTATAAACATATAGAGGTGTATATATATATACACACACACACATATATATATATATATATATCGGTTTGTATATTTGTATATAAATGTGTATAACCCACAATAAATCTATTTTAGAACTCAGAACGTCGGCCATGCTGCTTTATCTGAAAATAGATATCCAATTTTCCGACAGACGCTTTAGCCAACATAGATATAAATATAGACCATACTTATGCAAATACATCCATATATATATATATATATATATATATATATATATATATATATTAACAAAGTCTAGTAATCGGGTATAGCATCAATAAAAAACATGAATTTCTTTCAAAAATTTATTTTAAATCCATACGTTTCAGCTATAATCCTAGCCTTCATTCAGTGGAAACTAAAAATAAAATTAAAAACTAAAACAATTGAATTGGAGTGAAAAGAAAAAATAACATAGTGAATAGTACTTACAATTAGTTAATCTTAGTGTAAAATTGTAAAATTTTAATAATTCATGGTATCAGGATATGATAATGCACTACACTATGTATTATAAACATTAAACTTGTAAGTACACAATATTTTCACAAAATACTAATTTGAAAAATCACAATTGGATAGTGTGTTGTTCATAGACTGGTTGAAGATATAATGGAGAAAGGACTTTTTAAAAAATATTTTTTACCAAATTTCTACACATGTGTGGAACGAGTTTCAAAACCTTTGCGCGTCGTTTTTATTGTTTTGTGAGAAATTTGGAAATACTGTCTAAATAAAAGAGATTTGTGTCGCACAGCATGTTAAATTCATTCCGATTATTTATTGTTTTATTGTTGTAAATAGTTAAAAAAGATCCTCCTATAATACTTCGTTTGAATAAATTTTGTTTGAATTGTAGTACAGTCGGGTTAGAAAAGTCCATATTGTGTTTTAAAGTATAAATATGCTCTGCGATCATAGTTTTAAATTGCCTTGGATTTTTCGAATTATTTTATGTTGTTGTAAACGTTTCATTAAGTTCTGGCTTGTTTCTCCTATGTAAATTAAATTACAATCTAGACAATTCATTTGATAGACGAGATTTCTAAGTCGTTCGATATATATATATATATATATATATATATATATATATATATACATATATATGTGTGTGTGTGTGTGTGTGAGTGTATGTGTACATTAAGGCGGGTCGCTTTGTATGGGTCAAATAAAAGTCGCATATGCACATATGATTTTCGGATTCTAGGGATCAAAATAAGATACTTTACTGATAAGCGTAACATAGAAACCATACCTCTAACAAAAATTCTCATGTCCCATGCATCGGCCTAAAAATAACGGTTAAAATTTGAAAAATTCCATTTTGACCCATTCAGAGTGCCCCAATTGCGTCCAAATGTATGACCAACCCCAACTAACTTTGGAGGGCCGATCCACCCATGCCTGCGGATCACCCCCCCCCCTGAGAGGTTTCTCAAAATTTAACCCTTATCTTTGGGTCAATGCACAGGACAAAAGAAATCATTTTAGAGGTATGGTTTCTTCAGCAAAGTATCTTATTTTGATCCCTTTCAAAAAAATTCAAAAATTTTTTCATCCGTGCAAATCGACCCTCCCAAATACTCATGCAACTTGCCTTATGTCATATAGAACTTGCTCCTAGTTCAATTGCCAGATGGATGCCTGGAAAAAAATTATGATTTAAGTATACGGATTTATATCTTGATAGATAAAAAGAAGAAAAGTTATTTTTGTACTCGTGCAAATCTAAAAATGCGATAAAGGTATTAAATTAAGTCGGGCGAGCGCTAAATGAATAGAGCCCGCAGTCATTAAGAGCTTAGAATGCCATCGAGCGAGGTAAAAATAGAATTCTTCTCTTTTAATCAAACACACGAATGTATGTGTGTGTAAATTTCTATATATATTTATAAATAGCACTACAAAAATATATTTCGGAAACGATAAACAACAAACAACTAACGAACATATATAATATATGGCATATTGTTGTTTAATGCACCGCCGAGTCTATAACTATGTCTATGATGATGATGATGACATTCATTCACCAAATTAACCGCCACTACGACGGAATGGATAATTTTATATAGGAATGCGTCGGGTTATTTTTGCATTCGAGATGAGTCGCCAAAATATTTCGAAATTTATCGGAAGCGATTATCAAGGTTTCATATCGGATATTTGTTTGGACGGTGATTGAGATCGAGATTTAGAGAACGCCAAAACACATGGGTGATATATCTTTGTAGACGATGATCTTGTTTTTATACAATTTTTGTAAGCAAAGCATTGTTGACACTTAATACTTTTTTTTTAATTTTTATGTACTCACAAAATAGTAAAACTGTGGTAAAAAATTATCAAGGGGGCGTATTGAATATTTGTTTAGTCATAAACGAATACTTTATATTTTTTAGAGTATGGTCTTATTTTTATTTAAGTTGAAAATAACATAGATGGAAGTTATTACCTTTTTAACGTCAATTTTTCTTTATTTCTTTAAATTATCATTCAAAATACATTAAAAGCTTATAATTAGCAAAAACGTATGCTATAATCGAAAAAAACAATTTGTTCTATTGTTTAATTATTGAGTTTTAACATACATTTATTTTTAACATCCTCAGATTTTTCATTTGTTTCATTATTTTCACATACAATCAAAGACGCTCACGCGACACGACGACCAATCACAATCGACCCGTATAGAAATGATATCATCGAGAGCGAATGACGAATCATTGGCACTCGACTCGAGCGTAACGCTCTTCCGTTGCATTCTCACATATTTACACCCGCCTAAAAAGTGAATATGTCTTTGTAGGTGATGGTCTTGTTTTTATATCATTTTTATAAGCAAAACATTGTTGGCAGTTTTTATCATAGATTTCTTACATTTTTACCCTCGTACAAAATAGTCAAACAGTACTTGATTAACTTCCAAAATGGAAAATTTACGTTTCGGGCACAAAGTATTTACGTTCGAGTTATTCTGAATCGTTTGAAACCAAAATTGGTTAAAGTATGTTTTTTGTATAGCGAAGGAAATGCTTTTACGTATCCCAGGCTAGGTCTTTAGTCTGGGTATGTCTGACTCAATACCGCTGACCCCAAAACTACGGGCAAGTTCATAAAACGCAGAAAATAAAAATAAAATACATTGCAATATAAAAATAAGAGATATAAATCAAACTGTCCAACTAAATTGCGAATGAATGATTTTCTAAAAATACTAGTTATTGTGTTTTTAGATCTTTTTTTATAAAAATACTACATGCATAATTTTGTAATATAGAAAAAAATGGGGAAAAATAATCAGCTTTTGAGGAAGCCGCAGTTAAATTTTAGATAGTTAAATAAATTTTCACAGTATTAAAAAGTTTTAACTTTTTTTTTTAACTCTAGAACAGTATTTGCATGCCTCCGAGGCGTACATCGAAATTTTGAATAAATCTATGGAAATTTTGAAAAAATAAAAAGACTATTTGCTACTAAACCAGAGTTTTATATTTTCTGAAATAACCTTTGATATCACAAACTATACAACGACAAAAAACGGATAAAAAATTATTTGTTAAGGACAATACCATTCTAGGGTTAGATGCACTATCGAATAAACTATTCCAATATGTTGAATGAATCTCAAAATGTTTATAGTTTAGCCCTTTCCACTCGGATGCTGCCGCTCTGGCGGCAAAATTCATATAACTCTCGTAATTCACGAGTGGAAAGGGTTAATATTTCAACTGCATTGATGTGTTCCCAAAAATTTAAAATTTGTTTTTTAAAAATTTCATACTGAATTTTTATAAAAACGTTAGCAAATACTTCGAGTATAGTCATAATTGGCTTCGACAACCACTGGGTTGCCATAATTTTTTAAAAAATCTATCTGATTGTTTAGGAGTGAAAATAATATTATCTTTAGAAATATGTCACTGTTAAATAAATAATATTGAAGTTACAAACGTGTCGAGATAGAACTACAAAACTAATACAATGGTTGTGGAATTCGTGACCATATTTAATTAGAATATTTATGTATGTATATACACTGATGATAGGCCAAGACATGGACTCGAATCGTCTTTATTATTATCTTCTATATATATAAAAATAAGTCGGGTTTTCCTTCCTGACGAAATAACTCCAGAACGCACGAACCGATTTCGACAATTTTGCATTCGTTATAAAGGTCTCGGGCTCCGCAAGGTTTAAAGCTAAGAAAATTAGTGGTGCATTGCATCGTGCCTTAATGCAAGCTGCTGGAACTTCACGCACCGTAATTAAATATTCGAGTAATGACATTAGTGAGAATTATCAGAATTATGCTTGGTTAAGTCAACGAGCAATTCTTGCCGCAAAGAATAATGATGTCAACGCACTGAATTTTACCATTTAATCCAAATTCCTGGCGATTTGGTGACATACCAATGATTCTGACTGGTCTTCCGTTTGACTTCAAACGATTGCAATTTCCAGTTCGCCTTGCGTTCGCAATAACAAGTCGCAAGGCCAATCGCTTATTGTTTGCGGGATAAATTTCAAATAGATTATTTAGAAAATAATTGTTTTTCACATGGGCAGTTATACGTTGCCTGTTCATGAGTTGCAAAACCATCCGCTTTGTTTGTGTTAATCTCAGACCAAAAACCAAAAAATGTGGTTTACCAAAGAGCACTTCAATGAAACGGATAATTTGCGGATTCACTTTCATTTACTTAAAGAAGTTCAACTAAAAAACACTTCATTTTTGTAATCGAAATAAATTCATTGCTGTTGTATAATAAAATCAAATTTTTCCTTTTCAAATATAAAACAAACAAAAAATTTCTTCATCTTGCTCACCAAACCATCTGGTGACGAAACGGAGTTTGTCGGGTTTGCTTGTTTATTAATAAACAATAAAAAAATGCTATATAATGACATATGATAAATTTGAATAATACTATCTCTCTATTATACAAGAAAAAAATTGAAACCAGAGTTTTTTACCTTTTCTTAACTAATTTTTCTATTTCCTTCTAGAAATGGCGCTCGACACCGGCGGCGGCGGTGCAGGCGCAGCCGGCCTGGCTGCTCCGGGTTCCGGTCCGGGCGGAGGCGGCATTCCTGGTAGCCTGATCGGCGGCGGCGGCGGACTCATGATCTCCAGTGGCGTCATAGGCCCTTCCGTGGCGGCCGAAGGAGAGCCTCCGACTGCCATGGACCAAGGCGGAGTCGGCGATGGTATTTCTTTGACTTCTCTTAGATCGCAGGAGGCGTTCCAGCAACAAATCATGCACGTAAGGATAAAGTAAAATCATGGATAAAAATTTGTTAATTTAATTAATTGATACATCAATCCCCGTACCAGTAATAGTTTTTTTTTTAATTTCAATAAGTATTACAACTGTTAAATTATTAACATCAAGTAATATTGATAAATAATAACATAAATTTAAATAAATAAAAAATGCGAAGGATAAAATTTACATGAAAATAATATCCGTAATATGATTTAATATAAAATATAAGCAAATAATAATAAAAATAAAACTAATAAATAATATAAATAAAATTTCTGAATAATAAAATAATACTAGAAAAATAATAAAATATAACAACCAGTACCAGTAGGTATCTAATTTTACCATGCATCTATTTATGCAAAAACCAAGAAAATCCAATTCCCACCAATTAGGTTCGGATAATAGAACCGCTGCTGTAATTTCTTAATAATTATTAATTTACTAGCTTGACTCTTCAAACTTTGTTTGGCTAAGTAAGGTATTTTCTAAACCATTTCTAGAGAATCAAAAATATTAATACTTTTAGTATATAAGGATGTGTTGTTTGAATGCTATATATACAATGAAGTATTTTAAAAACAATAAACCCCATTAGTTTGTCTATAGTTTGCCAATACAATCAAACTGGAAGTTTTATATACTTTCTATAGAAAACATGGTATAATCCAATCCAAGTCTTTTTTGGTCTTCCGACTTACTGATCACGATACAAATTTTTCAGATTTTTTTTTGGATTCTAGATTTTGTGTATAATTGTAAAAAATACTACTGAGCCTATAAAAAATTTTCCAATTTCTGCGAGGAGAGATAGAAAATGAATTAAGTATTTTGTCTTGGACCTGCTTTTTGAACAGTTTCAAGTAACATTCGATGAATTAAAGTAAATTTAATAAAAAGTATATATATAGAGCAGGGCGAGGCACAAAGGTCCAATTTGACTTTGAGCAAATATAAACTCTATTGTGAAAACTAAACCAACAAATAACACATTTCAAACGAAGAATTATCTGACTGCGTTCAGTAAAACTGCCAGCTACTTCATCATTGTAGAAATGTCTTTTTTTGTCTTTCAAAAATTTGTTATCTAGATCTTTTTACCCCATAGACGGGGTAACTTGGAACGGCCAGGTGTCAAACAGGTTCAATGTCTTATTTTAATTTTAAAGGTATTTCACAAAATAATTACACTCTTAACTAATGCTAAAAAACTACCAACGGAAGAAAATACTTTTATTATGGATTTCCAAAGATTACTGTTTATCTCCTGATAGCAAAGTCATAAGAATCAAGGTTATAGCTGGGTCTACATATTTTTTCCTCTACTTTCAAATATTGTTGTTAAAGAATGCTTAACTTTACTGGTTTTTGACACATTGTTGGTGGATCTTTTTAACCCCGGGCCTTCATATATTACTATTTATTTTTCAATAAATTCTGGAAAATTATAACTGGCAAAATGTTATTGGACAAAATGTCCCTTTGATCGATTCCAAATTTAGGTTCTGAATTTAAATAACATAAATAAAAAAATAATATAACCTAAAAAATGTATTATAAATACCAATGAGTATATAATTATTTATACAAATGAGATCTTTCAGAGCACCGTATTTGAGAAAAATATGATTTACAAAAAAGAGTGCTACGCCATAAAATGCATTTTCATATTAACATTTCAAAAAAGTTGATATTTTGCGTTTCTAATAACATTTGCGGGCCGTTTAATAACGTTTTTGTGTAAAAATAAAACTACAAACAAAACTGCTTACTACAATTTAATCATAATTAAATAATATTCACGTAAAACATCCCATTAAACGTAATTGAACATAATCTGTCAAAAACGTTTGACATTTGACGTATTAGCCACCGTCCATTGTTTTATTCAAATTACGCTTCTACAAAAATGTTCAAATTAAAAATGTAAAGTTTCTACGCGATTTTGAAATAATATCTCACCTTTCCGACAACCTACTGATTAGCACGAATTTTTCGAGACTAAGACTGACCAAATCGGTTTAGCCGTTTTCGAGTTTTAGCGGATCATTTTATCGACGGCTTCATTTTTATATATAAGATTCACTCTACTAGGTAACATCTAATTTGTCTTTTCCACTTTTCAGTTAAAAATGCAAACCCAACTACAGCAGCAAAAACTATTAGAAGATTTCCAAGTGCGACAGCAACAAATCAATGAAGAGTACGAGCACAGGCTCAAACTGCACCTCAAGGTATGTCAGGTAATTAAAGGAACAAGTGTTGAAACGAAATTTACACAATTCGATATAGTTGAAATTGGATAAATGTAAATTAATATTTCTTCAAAAGTCAAAACAAATATTCACTTAGACATATTAATTTTATCGAAATTCTTCTTATAGGAATTGTGGGAGCAGCAGCAAGCCCAGCAGGCTCGTGAAAGACAAATAGAACAGATGCAACTGCGTCAGCAACGTCAGCAGAAGCATAATGACCAGCAAAGTCATGGCCTTAAGGCCACTTGCCCTAATAGGTAATAATAATAGGAATTTGGCCATCTAGTATTCTGTATATGAGGAGTCGAAAAATTTGTTACAAACTTCCCGAAAGAAAAGTTTGTGTTCTCATCAAAAAATGCGATTCGCTAATTTGATGTTTTCTCGACGTTTCAAGCCATTCTGAATCGAGTGAGACCAAATTTGGAAAATGTATGTGTGTGTGTGTGTGCGTGTATGTGAACAGATTTTTTGCCGTAAATCGACGTTTTCTCAAAAACGGCGGGACCGATTTCAAAAATTTAAAAGCCATTCGATGCATCTCGATGAGGACTAACGTTTTGTGTGACGATCGGCCGAGCCGTTTCTTTCCAAATAACAGGAAAGTGAATAATTTTTCGTCCACGTTTTAGCCCGCAATACTGAATCGATTTTGAAAATTCAAAAACCGTTCGAAAGATATTGGTTGGGAATCGACCTAATTAGTTTTTGGTAAAGATCGGCCGAACCGTTTTCTTGTAATAAAGTGTTAAACAAAATTTTTTCGACGATTTTTATGATCTTTTTATGGTAATTACCTTATAGATACTAAAATATTACTGCTCTACGAAAAGTCGTTTAATTTAAAATTTTAAAAATTCTTCAAAGTTTGCAAAAATTAGTATCTTAGTTTTCTTGGCGTTTGTCAAAATTAGACCTTCCATCGACGTTTGCTCAACAACGCCTGAACCAATTTCAGAAATTTAAAAGCCATTTCATGTATCTCAATGAGGACTAACGTTTGTCAGTTTTGTGCGACGATCTGCCAAGCCGTTTCTTTGTCATTTAGGAAAAAGAATTCACTTCCTACTTCAAATACTTTTAAATTATATTATAAACTAGATGACCCAACATACGTCTAATCATAATTGTTCCAATTTATTGTTTTTCAAAAAATTATGTTTTTTCACACTACAATCAATACCGAAATGTATATACAACCACCCATATGGATCTTATATGCACAACTGCTTTTAATATAATGATGAGCATTTGCTTTTTTGAAAAACATTATAAAACATTTTTTTCTTATTAGTTCTTTTATTGATATCCGACGTTATTTTGAAAAAATATGGAATTACACCACTGAGAGGCATGTCATCCCCCCGGGAAATGGCAAAGGAGTCTAAATTATTTTTACTTTTGAACTTGAGATTAAGATAAACATAATTTCAAAATTTCATACCAATTGGAGCACAGTAAAAATTCAGACCCAAAACGCTTCATTGACTTGAGTAAATATATTCCGTATCCGATGGCAAAAATTTGAAAATACTAACGTTTGTATGTGAGAAAGAAAAGGTCTGTTTTTAGGGTTTTCCCGGCAATTATTCTATTTTTTCTCGCCGTAAGAACCATCCTTGAACATCAACGAACATTTTAAAAAAAGAATTGGCCAAATTGGTCCAGGCGTTGTTGAGTTATACGCTTACCAACACACTTTACGATTCATTTTTATATTATAGATAGATTATACTATAAATTAATTTGTTTTTTATTGATTAAGTCAATTATTACACATATCGGGAAGTTCATGTAACTTGCCTCAATGCAAAATACCAATACCAATTAGTATATAGAACATGAAACAACTTTAGAGCCAGCAAAGATTTTTTGCTGCCATCTAACGACAGATATAAATATTATGTTTTGTCCAGTCTGATAATTTATTTAGTGAAAAACTTGTTATATCCACACCGTATCTCAGATAATCCCAATTCGTGGGATGGTCCACTTTTGTTACCAACTTTTTTATATTTATTTAGCATTATATAAATTTCCATATCTCAGACGTGCAGAAGTGCCTGGTATAAGAGATTATGGATAAACTTTTCATATATAGTCATGGCTAATGATTTTATGTTTTTTCCCAGTGGTTCAACAAGTTCCTTAACTGGAATAAGCAGTGGTAGTACAAATTCAAATAATGCAGCCAGCAGTGAAGTTAAACAGAAACTGCAGGTATTCCTGATGAAAAAACGCGAGCAGGCTCGTGAAATGACCAATGGTTCTGTAAGTCAAACTTCTGGTGGATCTGGAGCAGCAAACTATCGTAACTGGTGAGTTACAAACAGCAACAATAAATACTTCCTAGGATCAAGTGATTTTTATCATTATTTCTTTCCCCAGGGGAGTGGTAAAAAGCTCATCTGGTGAAAGTTTGGGTTCAGGTCCATGCCAGTCGACGCATCCTTACCGACTTCCTGGTTCTGCACACAGTAGTACCAATAGTGGAAGTATGATCTCAACTTCTAACTCGAATTCAAGTCTTAATCATATCTCGTGCAGGAGTCAACAGTCTCCGACGCAGGCAGGTCCAGGATCGGGAGACTTCCCTTTGAGGAAAACAGGTCAGTAGAAACAGATAGTAAAATTATTAGAGATAAGAAGAATTTTTTTGATCAAAAGTAAGAACTCAAACCCATAACTGTTTCAGCTAAAAGTTTTTTGTTTTAATTTTGAGTTTTTAATTTATTCTACAAAATAGATAATAATAAATAATAATAAAATAAATTACATTTAATTTCTTTAAGAACGTTTGTAATTTTTTATTTCTTTTATCTTTTAATTTTAATAATGTATAAAGCATGGTATTATAAACGTGATTGCATTAGCTTAGATGTTTAAAATTACTAAAATATTATATTTTGTTGTACTAAACTAAAAATGCACAAAGATTGATGTGTAATATTATATATGAATTGTAATTTTGTTTTGTTCCGAGCATGCATCTAATCTTCTGCAAGAACGCTAATAATTTATTAAATTTAATTGTTTGAAAAAATGAAATTATTAAAATTAAAAATATATTATGGTTATATAGATCACGATTCGTCGTTTTAATTTTTTTTACTTTATATTGCTCTTACAATTTTATTATTTAACTTTGAAAATAGACGTTCACTTTTTTAAATATTCTAAATATATCATGATTTTAATTAGTTCTGTTTTTAATAGATCATTTACAAAAATACGATCCCGATATTCCTATTTTCAAAAGATTCACATATTTATTTTCAACAGAGCATTCAAAAAAATAACATTCAGATTTTTTCTTTACTTTTCTCATACTTTCTTATATTATTTATAATCGAAGAACGTAGCATCCGATTAGATTGATTCAAAAAATATTCGAATGGTATTGAAGGGAAGATCTGCTATTTAGTTTTCTGCAAAGGCAGGTTCAATCGTGTTGGAGATATGCGAGAAAAAGTACAAAGAATACTTTTTGAGAAAAACGATCGTTTTTATCGAATGGCTTTTAAGTTTTTGAAACCGATTCAGCAGTTTTTGAGAAAATCTCGATGAAAGGTCAAAAATAGGCTCACATACACACGATTCACAATGTTTTGAAACGCCGAGAAAACATAAAATTAGTAAATCGGACTTTCTGATGAAAACTGAAAACTTCATCTTCGGGAAGTTAAAAAATATATTTGTAATAAAATAAGAGGACGTCCATTAATCACGCGATCGATTTTTTAAGGATTTTTTGACCGCCCTCCCCTTTGGTGATATTCAAAATAACCCTCCCCCCTCTCCCCGCCAAACATCACATGTATTTTTAGTTACGAGGAAAAATTGTAATTTTTTTAAAAAAAATTTTTGGAAATATTTGGATTTTTTTTTTAAAAAATAGGTAAAAGATAAATACACGTGTCAACTTACTTACCCCTCCCTCCCCCAAGTGATATTTCGTGATTTTTTATCAAACCCCCCTTTCTCTAAAAACCTCACGTGATTAATGGACGCTCCCTGATGTCTCTGTTCTCAAAAATTTCATTTTTTTTGGTTTTCGAAAAATTTTAAAGCTTTTTTGAAAATTAAAATTTTTGGTGCAGGAAGTTCTATCAATTTGCCTTGAGGCACTTACTTACACACACACATACATACACACATTTACAACTAGGACGAAAGTTTAATTGCGACGAGTGGGAATAATAGTATTCTAGAGCCTCTCCTCACGAAGCAGTGCGTGACGGCGGTTTTCGTGGGGATAAGATGTGAAAACATAAACTTCTCCTTCGGGAAGTTCATAAAATACATTTGTTGTAATATATATTCAATCTATAGATTGATCTTCATAAATACAATAAATTTATTAATAAACAGTTAAAAGTCTGTAATTAGTTTTTACTATTTTTGGGAAAAATTGTCATAATAATAAATAATAATTCGTTTCGAGGCACTTACTTACGCACACACACACACACATACACACATTTACAATTAGGACGAAAGTTTAATTGCGACGAGTGGGAATAATAGAATTCTAGAGTCTCCCACCATAAAACGTGAAAACATAAACCTCTTCTTCGAGATGTTAATAAAATATAATATAATTTATATTTAATCTATTAATGGTCTCTGCAAATATAATAAATTTATCAACAAACAGTTAAATTCGTTTTCACTATTTGATACGATTTTTGAGAAAAATTGTCTAAGTAAAAAGTATTAACAAAGGATGAGAAACTTAAAAATCGAGACAATTAAAAATATTTTAATCTCATTTTTCTGTTTTCTCTATTTAAAATAGAAGTACATACTACATTCAAAACACAAATCCAAGAAAAAAAAGTAATAACAAAATCGAAAATTAAAAATCGTTAAGGGCAAATAAAAATATTAAGATATTTATTATTCTTCTGATATTATCCTTCTTATTTTTCTGATTCCTCTACTTGAAATAGATGCACATACTACATTCAAAACACAAATCCAAGAAAAAAAAACTTTTTAAATACAAATATAGTAATTTATCAAAATTCTTAGTTTTTTTTTCCATATATATCAACTTCGAATTCTGCACGGTTTGTCTACAGGCAAACTGGAAAATCTCGAGAAAATTATATGAACACACATAACGATTTATATATCACTTTATTCGTAATTTTATTCTGCAACAAAGTTTTTTCGTATCTTTTGCGGTTTAGCTAGTAGAGAGCAATCTGTGTGAATATTCACTTGTTAAAATGCAAAGTATGATTAGGTTCCAGCACCTATCCACATGATTCGATATTTCTGTAAAGAAAACATATAAAGTATTATACATCGTTAGAAAGGCCTCAAAATTGTTAGTTCTTTTCCCATATATTGAACTTCGAAATTCACACGGTGTGGCCTAAAGGCGAGTTGCAATTGAAAAATTCAAGGAGGAAAATCTCGAGAAAATCATAAACTTAAAAAATTATAAAACTTAAAGAAAATTTTGAACTTAACGATTCAAATATCATTTTATTCTCAATTTTATTTTGCATCAAATTATGTCAATCTTAGTTTCTTATAATAATTATCTAAAATAATACCTCTAATAATAGTATTATTTACCTGCTTTTATAATCTTGCCTGTGTTTGTATTAACTAAAACTTTGCAAATGTTTGTTGTGATGCATTGGGCGTGCAGCGAGCGAGCCGAATCTTCTTAAGGTTCGCCTGAAGCAGCGCGTTATAGAGCGAAGGGCCGGACCCATGTCGACCCATCTGCAGGCCAGGGCCAGGCACGAGAGGCTGCTGGCGGGCATCAGGCACCGAAAGAATCCGGCGCTGGCAAGTACGTGTTTGAGAGAGAGATAGAGAGAGAAATCATCACATAGAGAAATTGAAAAAAAAATTAGATATTAACCCTTTCCACTCGCAAGTTGCGAGATTAGTATATATTTGAGTGGAAAAGGTTAAATATTGTGTAATATAAAGTTCTCATATCTAAGTACAATGTTGTCATTGTATAATATTATATCAGTTTCTATGCGCGATTAATTTATCTTAACAAACTACTGCCTTTGCAGTAATTCATATGCAATTATTAAAAAAAAAATACAAGCTAAGTACGCATAATTAATAGTCAGTCTACTCAAGCATCAAAAATATTTGTCGTATGTTTTATAATCGTCAACTAACTATATTAACATCAGCTAACCATAACAAAAGCACGTCGTTTTCTTCATCAGTGTTGTGTGTGATTGAATTAAGTAATCCTTTTGAAATAGTATAAATTTTTGCTACAATATGTAGTTAATGATCTATATTGTTCTATAGAGATATGTATACTTTATCTATTAATCGTGTATTTGCAGATTGTGCCATAAATAATAGCCCGGAGTCAGGGCCTAATTCGCCACCAGCCCTTGCCAGTAGAGGGTCACCGACAAGTGCACCTATACAAGAGGTAAGACGAATATATATACATATATATATATATATATATATATATATATATATATATGTATGTATTAGGGTGGTCCTTAAAATGGTCATTTTAGAATTTCCTTGCTCCCAGGGGCTCAAATGGTTCCAAATAGAAAAAAACAATTCTCTGAAAATTTTAGCTCTTAATATTAACGAAAAAGCATGGAAAAACTTTAAAAATGTTTTTAGATGCAATTTAGCGAACAAATGAATGAATAAAACTCATTCATTTGTCGCTAAGTTATACCTAAAACATTTTTTTTTAATTTTCAAAAAAAAAAATTCATGCTCTTTCCATACGAAGTTTGATTGAATTGCGCTCTATCTAAACGTTAATATTAAGAGCTAAAACTTTCAGAGAATTATTTTTTATCAATTTGGAACCATTTGAGCCTCTGGGAGCAAGAAAATTCGAAAATGACCATTTTAAGGACCACCCTAATATATATATATATATATATATATATATATATATATATATATATATTAAAACGAGTGTGTTGAGTCAGGCAATACCACCAAGTAAAAAAAACTAAAGCAATTATAAAATCAGCTTTATTAATCCATATGTTTCAGTCTTCATCGAGACTGTCATTCAGTGGAAAACTAGAAAGTTTTTATATAATTAATTTAGAAAAAAAAATGGATACAAACATATTAGGCTTAAAGATAGGTACTTGCTGACAAAAACAATTTAACACCACACTACACTAATTAATAATTGTAACACGAAGCTATCAGTAGTTCAAATTAGGAATTAGAGATGAATAACTGAACTTTTATGTACATAGTTGTTGAAGTCTAAGCACTGAAAGAATTGTGTTTACAAAGATTTTTATGAAAATGTGCAAACTGGTAAAAACATATGGTTTTGGAAAGTAATAAAAAAGGGACACGCTTCATTCAGTAATAATGTTGTTTGAAAAGTGGTCGAGGAATATCTTATAATTATTACAAAGCGAATAGGTGACGAGTCTCCTGTTGATTGATTTATTGTTTAACAATATTAGACAACCTTCACTAAATCTTCTTTGAAATATATTGGTTTCAAAATTTAATATACATACTCGGGTTTAGAAAATCAATGTTATGATGAAGATTATTTATGTGTTCTGTGAGCATTGTTTTATACTGATTCTTATTTTTTGAATTATTTCTGTGTTGAGTGATTCTTTTGTGTAGATTGTGGCTAGTTTTGCCAATTTAAAACCCTTGGCCAATTTTCAAACTAAATTATACTAACATTACAAACATTTGTATACTAAATTACTTAAATTTTCGGATCGAATTTAGATTTTAATTTAGTAAATAATGCTGAAAGAATGTTATCTGAGGGGAAGACTAGTCTGATATTATGTTTGTTGAAGAGTTTTTTTCATGCATAGTAAAGACCGTTTATATTTCAACTGAAAATCTAAACCGCGAACATTACGTAAGAACTATTACCTTTTTCCTTTATAAACGATCTTTACTGGAAATGAATGTTCGTATTCTGCTTTGTCATTAAAAATTAAAAATCAATGAATTAATGAAAAGCGATTCAATTTATATCAAGTAAGTTTCAGAATAGCTAGCACTTGCAATGACTGTTCATAAACCTTAGGAATATTTGTATGTGCCGGGTCAGCTAGTATATATACAGTATTATTATATATATATTAGTGTGGTTTTTAATATGGCGCCAAAATTTGCTCAATGGCATATGTTAATAATGAATATACGAAACTTTTAATTGAATTGCGGACTATATAAATGTTAATATTAAGACCTAAAACTTGTAGAGATTTTTTTTTATTAATTTGAAAGCATTCGAGCTCTTGGGAGCAAAAGAAAATGTCCATATTAAGAACCAACCTAACATATATATATTACCAACTTCAATCATGTAATTCGAATCATTCGAATCAAGCCCTTAACAATCTGATTCGAATCACATTTTACTTGGTTCGAATCAACTCATATCAATTCGAGAAATATTTACTGTGATACACAATATGGATGAACACAAATTTTAATGTAAATAAAAAAATAATTTCAATAAAAGTAAATATAAAAATAAAAAAAAATTAAATCATCTGAGCCATTCAACTTCTGAACAGATGGGCATATACAACAGCATCATTCCTTGCATTTGTCCATTAGACGAGACACCGAACGATTTAGAATTTTTACATTGCTAATATATATATTTATTATCCAGCATTTATAGACTTATGATTGATCTATTTGTCAATTTCAATTATTTATATTTCCTTTATTTTTGTAGGAAAACGAGGAACCCAATTCGTCCGGCCACATGAGTGGAACCAACAGTATGGGAGGCTACGGGGTGCTCACAAATAGCCATCAGGGCTCCTTAACGGATCTGTCACTATTCAGCAGCCCTTCTATGCCTAATATCTCATTAGGAAGGTCTCATATCCCTCACCATTCGCAGGTGTGATAATAACAATATTATTATATTGGTGAAACCTACCGACATAAATGTATGTTTAAGAAATAAAATAAAATTGTATTTTCAGTATATCAATAAATAAAATTTATTCTACTGTATACAATTTTATTCAAGAAATATTTATAGAATTAGTTGATGTATAAAATATTCATATATGATGAAGTTTATTAATGGAATTTATTATTTCTCCTTTAGTCAAGTACAACAGAAGCTGCAGTACTGGCTGCTGTCGCTGCAGCCCGTTTGGGCGCTCCTTTGACAGGGCAATTGCTATCTGGAGTGCTACCTTATTACCCAACCTTACCTGTTATTGAAGCAGAACAGCCCCCAGAAGCTGCTGCTCCAGCACCTACACAATTGCCTCACCATCAACAACAACCTATTACAGATGCACAGGTAAGAGAAATTTATAGACAATAAAAAAAGAGTGCGCGTAAGGTTCACACGCAATTGAAGTAAAACTTATTTGCTGCTGTATAAAGTAGCAAACTTAAGTTAAGGGGTTACACCCCTGTAGATTTTTCGAAAAATTAAAATTTTTTAGGCTTAAAATATACTTTGAACCTTTTAGAATATGAGCAAAAATATTTCATATCTAAAACTCTATTTTTTTTACATGTAATTATGAGTTTTTCCATGCGCGTCGGACTGCTCCAAACCGACTCCGCTCAAAAAATTTTGACAAAAAACATTGAAAAGCCAAACAACCTCACGTTTCTCCTAAAATATATTAAAATATGTTATTATAAAGCATTTATATTGTATAAATAAACTGTAAAAGCATTTTTAATCAATAGATAATCGGTGAAGGTAATATAAGGATTGTTAAGTTGCGAAAGATTAAGTTATTGCGGCTGATATTGCTAGGGATAATTTCAACGATGGTCTAATCAATATTTTATAAGTGATAATAGTTTTGGAGATTAATATTGACATATAAACATGTAACTTTTGTCTTAAAGTCGATTATAAACGGCTTAAGCATGCTCTAATATTAAATCATCAAGCGAAGACAATAAGAAAAAAGTTATAAAAATACCTATAATATAAAACTTTGAACACGTTTTTCTCGAAACATGATTTTTCAACGCGGCACGCAAAATAACTACAACAATTTGAACTTTTTTCATTTGAATTCTTTACAGTAATATTTAAAATTACATTTTTAAGTGCCCATCATAGCCGCTATGCGTTTTTTTCGTTGAAATTTAACGATTTTGAATAAAATGCTCGCCAAATACACAAAAATCGATATTTTTGAAATCCTCTATAATGGACACTTAAAAATTTAATTTAAAATCTATTGTGGAAAAATAGAATAAAGAAATAAAAATTGTTGTAGCTATTTTGGGTACCGTTTTTATTATTTTATTTACAATTATGTTTCATTTTGTTACGTTAAAGTACAATAAATTACTGTCTTTAATATCATGATTTTATTACTTTTCCTTCCGCCCGAAAAAAATGACAAAAATATACATTTTTTGGCTGCTACAGTGGTGTAACCCCTCAGATAAAAATAAATGCATCATATAACAATTTTGAATAATGTTTATGAGTAATATAGTAACACTCGTGATGCACACATTTATTAGTGTCAACCGTTATACACATTTATATAATGATAAATTATAAATTATATATTTATAATAGCATTAAAAATATGTAGAATATTTGAAAACAGTAATGTAATTAAAGTCATACTTCGAATATGACATGATCGGTTTGTCATTGTAATTGGCATTTAGAAATGAACCTTTATTAAAGAAATGAAGTAATTGCTGATTAATCTATAATATTCGTTCACACGGTGGATTATGTTGAACAATACCTGACTAATCAAATATTGTTTTCACAACTTCATTCATTATGTAATTGTATTTGAAGAACTTCATGTAATTAAATTTAACATACATTCATTGACTGCTTGTATTTTTCTTTTACTTTTTCGCTGGCGATATAATCTCATTCTTTGAACAGCTGTAATATCTGTCTTGCCTATATAAATATTTTCCATTTTAATAACTTCGAAAATTTAGAAAAACTACGAATAATATAGAAATAATTTCTAATCAATAAACTTACGTTTAGTACACGGCACAAACGTTTAATTTGTTTTATAATTTTCAAGGAACAGGGTAAAATATTCTTCTGATTCGGGTATTTTTCATTAAATCAAGATTTGTACTACGATGTAACTTTAAAATGTTTATTTATCTATGTCGATTTTCTTGTTGATATCGGTACGCATACAACGTCGATGCCGGTACGCATACAACGACAGATCTCTATTCACATACACGACGACTAATCACAATCGACCCGTATTGAAATGATTTCATAGAGAGCGAATGACGAACAGTTCAACGTAACGTACTTCCATTGCATTTGTACGGATTTACACCCTAGTCGCGCCTAAAGAAGTTTTACTTAAAAAAAACTCTACAGTAAATGTTGAAATGAAAAATGTATTTTGGATAATAGTAATGGATAAGGCTAAATGTTGAATTTATAGACCTCTATCAATATTTGAAGTGTTGGGTAAAAAATCTCACTTCTATCATTCATCACTGATCATTTGTAAACTTTTTTCCTTCAGGTTGCACATCATCATCTAAACAAGTTATCAGGGCACCCTCACACACACCGACCGCTGGGAAGAACCCAAAGCGCACCTTTGCCTCTGGGGCATCCAATGCTTCAGGGGAATCCCACAAGAATGCCTCAGGCTCCTGCGCCACCTCAGCCAGCGAGTCATGGACCCTATAACACCCAGGCAAGGAATCATGATAAGAAATAACTTGACAACTCCGATAAATCATATATAAAGATATAATTGATATATTTTATGTTCTAAATCTTTCCTCTTATAGATGGACCACACGTTGTTGAAGCAACATATCAGGCAGACAGTTCTTACACGAGCTGCTGGTATCCAACAGCAGCAACAGCAGCAGATGATGCTGAATCAGCAACAACAGCAATTGCAAAAGCAGCTGTCTAGCAGCAATAGTAGCGAATCGGAGATCATAGATTTGACAGAGAAGAGTAGACGAGCCAGGTTAAGGGATGAAGATGCTGAAATGGTTAATGCCCAGGTAATAAAAATAAACTAACTAGTATACTAAAATACTTAAATTTGGCTTTTCATAACCATTCGTATTAATATAAAATAATAACAAATTAACATACGAGGGAGTGAGTTTTCTGGTACATCAAAGTTTACCAGGTTTCATAACAGGTATGATTTTTTTTTTCTCTAGGATACTCACTCGGCTCTCAGGCCGCGACCTGATCCAACCAGGCCATTGTCCAGAACACTATCTAGTCCACTGGTTCACGTTGGAAGAGGTTCTCGGTCACCAGAACCATTAGAACCACGAGAATCGCAAGAGGCTCCTTATTCTGCGCCAACTACTGGTTTGGCATATGACAGCATTATGCTGAAACATGCTTGCAGGTACTAAAGGAATATAATAAATATAATTTATACATAATGTAAATATAAATATTAGCAAAAGAAGTAAATTTATTTGATGTTTTTAATACCAAGTAGAGAATTTTTATTATCCTTGTTAATGATTTCATCCAGCATCTTGTTTGGTGAGTTTTATATCAGAATAGTTTCATGTTTTAACGATTTGTATATGTTGTTATATCTAAAATTCTAATACAAATTCTAACAAAATAATTTTAGAATTCCTTCATAAGCCAGGTAAAATTTTTATATTGTTATTTATCTACGATTTTTTTTACATAGATGTGGAGATAATAGCAGACATCCAGAACATGGAGGTCGATTGCAAAGTGTCTGGGCACGACTGCTGGAAACCGGGTTGGCTGCCAGATGTTCTCGTTTAAGAGCACGCAAGGCTACACTTGATGAACTCAGACTTTGTCATACTGAAGCACATACATTGATGTTCGGTAATTATAAATAAATAAATTAATAAATAAATAAATAAATAAATATATATCTTATATATAAAATTCTTCTGTAACAATGTAAGTTTCATATTTCCTTTCTAAACTATAATTCGGATTTTCATGAATCTTCCTGAAGTTTGTTCGGGAAATTTTTTAGAATGTTTTGATTCATAGAAATATAGTTAAATTGTAGAAATAAATAGAAAAAATTACTAAAAACCGCTTATCATTGTTTGCCCTTGAGAATATTTGAAGCTTAGTTTGACATTAAAAACAATTGAGGACTGTCATTTGCCAAACATTTCTATTCACTTATAGGCTAAGGCAATATTAGAATATAATAAATTCATAATTATGAATAAGGAAAATGTAATGTCTACATTATTAATGCCGAAAAGCAGCTGAGATGTGCCAAAAATTAAATTAATATAAGATGCAAATAATATACATGCATTTGACAAGTGATGCAGTCTGCGCATGCGTCTGACGTGCGCGTGGTTTGCTTTTGCTTGCAATAATTTTGTTTGCGCACTTTGCGAACAGATTCGCCGTACGAATTCGCGCAAAGGAGCGAGCCATAAGTGATTGCGCTCAAACATATTCAATTTGCAGTCGTTTTGCCTTACTATACTAAGTCACAATACAAAAAAAATATTTAAAGTTTCATTGTGTCAAAAATTCATATGTTTGTCATTGGGTACGGAATATTTACTCAATGGAGCGCTTGGGTCTGAAATTTTTACTATTTTCCAATTCGTTTGGAATTTTGGAACTAGGTTCATCTTACTCTTCAGAAGTGAAAACAATTTAGACTCCTTTACCACTTCTCGGGTGGATGACATTTCTTTTCAGTGGTGTAATTTTACTTTTTTCAAAATAACGTTGGGTATCGATAAAAGAACTAATTATACGAGAAAAATATTTAATAATATTTTTCAAAAAAGGAAATACTTTTCAAGTTACTGGCTACTGAATATTTGTTTCTTTTTTGCGTTTTTCATCATTTGTTGCTAACACCTTCAAAAATATACATTTTAACGAAAATCATGTAATGAACAGAATTATATCAATTAAAATCTTAATAAATCGTTATTTTATAGTGTTTTAGGAACATTATTAGGCTAGATATGAAAATGGGTTTTATAGTGCTCAAAATAAGCTTTAAAATGAGTATTTCTGCGTGTAAATGAGTGAGCTATCATGCAGATAAAGGACGCATGCAATGTTTTTTTCATTAAATCAAATACTTTGAGTGCCATATCCACCAAAATTAAAAATAATCGTATTCAATCTAGAATTAACTTGGTTTAAGAGATCTTGATGGATTCTAGAAAATACCACAACTTTAGTACAAATGATTCTTAAAAAACTCATGATTTCATGAAAAAAAAAACATTTAAAAAAAAACAACCAATTTCTCATCATAATACCTCTGAAAGAATACGTATAAAAGTATATATATAAGAAAATTCGAGGTATTTTTCTGACTAATTATTATTGTTTATTATTTTTTCGTTACACAAATATTGATAGATGTATGATTAATTAAGGAGCTGTCCAACCAGAGGTCTTTCGAGCCCTTAACCCTTCGCCGTTTTACAATAAGAGAAGTTACGGTAAAATTAATGATAGAGAAAGTTGTAGCTCATTTAATCACCTTTAAAATAGTGTATTACAAGTTCTGATAAAATCAGAATTAAAAGAGTAATAATCCAATTAATGCTGTGGATGGTGACGGAGTGCAAATTGTTAAAAACATTGAAATTAAGATAAAGATTAGCCTATTTCCAAAATATCAAGTAAATTGGAGCACAGTAAAAAAAATTTACAGAGCAATAATTTTGTTGATCGTAAGTTGAATAGAGCACATGTGAACAGGATTTGACAAATTAATTCACTTCAAATATAAACTTAAGCAATAATGTATATTGATTTATTAGAGAAAAAAATGCAATTTAGATATTAAAATTACTTAAAGCCAGTTAAAATATGGTACAAAATTATAAAAATTATAGGCAACATTATTGAAGCAATTATTTTGGTGAGAAAAATAAAAGGTGATATTGCACCTTTGCCGCGAATGCTATATATTAATTCTTTCTGAATGTGTTGTACTTTTAAAAGATTTCAATTTTCAACATGAGTATCTTATGCTATGACCATAAATCAAAAAGGCAGACGATCATTTTTAGTGTGATAAATTTGGAAAATCAATGTTTTAGTCGTGAATAAACAAAAATCATTCATTTATACATCCACATCTACAGGTATGGCTAAAAATACTATATAACCCTTAAATGCAATAAAATAAATTGAGCTATTGGAAATAAATTTGTTCTATAAATCGCAGTGTATAATTTTTAATATACAATTTTATTGAACTTTTTAATATTTGTTAAATAAATAATTAAAGTGTTAACTGTGGAAATGAGAACAATCATTTTATTTGAAACAGTTCTACATTCAACATCACTTATATATTGGTGTAAATAGTAATTCAAAAAACAGTAATTATTATTTTTAACTAAGCAGTAAATATTAGTATAAAATATTGAAAAATTGTAGACGTAGGTACAGAACAACGTCTGTCGGGTCAGCTAGTATATATATATATTTTGT
>NW_020539727.1:11232733-11341446 GCF_003426905.1 Ctenocephalides felis | reverse complement strand
TTTTTCTATTTCCTTCTAGAAATGGCGCTCGACACCGGCGGCGGCGGTGCAGGCGCAGCCGGCCTGGCTGCTCCGGGTTCCGGTCCGGGCGGAGGCGGCATTCCTGGTAGCCTGATCGGCGGCGGCGGCGGACTCATGATCTCCAGCGGCGTCATAGGCCCTTCCGTGGCGGCCGAAGGAGAGCCTCCGACTGCCATGGACCAAGGCGGAGTCGGCGATGGTATTCTTTGACTTCTCTTAGATCGCAGGAGGCGTTCCAGCAACAAATCATGCACGTAAGGATAAAGTAAAATCATGGATAAAAATTTGTTAATTTAATTAATTGATACATCAATCCCCGTACCAGTAATAGTTTTTTTTTTAATTTCAATAAGTATTACAACTGTTAAATTATTAACATCAAGTAATATTGATAATAATAACATAAATTTAAATAAATAAAAATGCGAAGGATAAAATTTACATGAAAATAATATCCGTAATATGATTTAATATAAATATAAGCAAATAATAATAAAATAAAACTAATAATAATATAAATAAAATTTCTGAATAATAAAATAATACTAGAAAAATAATAAAATATAACAACCAGTACCAGTAGGTATCTAATTTTACCATGCATCTATTTATGCAAAACCAAGAAAATCCAATTCCCACCAATTAGGTTCGGATAATAGAACCGCTGCTGTAATTTCTTAATAATTATTAATTTACTAGCTTGACTCTTCAAACTTTGTTTGGCTAAGTAAGGTATTTTCTAAACCATTTCTAGAGAATCAAAAATATTAATACTTTTAGTATATAAGGATGTGTTGTTTGAATGCTATATATACAATGAAGTATTTTAAAAACAATAAACCCCATTAGTTTGTCTATAGTTTGCCAATACAATCAAACTGGAAGTTTTATATACTTTCTATAGAAAACATGGTATAATCCAATCCAAGTCTTTTTGGTCTTCCGACTTACTGATCACGATACAAATTTTTCAGATTTTTTTTTGGATTCTAGATTTTGTGTATAATTGTAAAAAATACTACTGAGCCTATAAAAAATTTTCCAATTTCTGCGAGGAGAGATAGAAAATGAATTAAGTATTTTGTCTTGGACCTGCTTTTTGAACAGTTTCAAGTAACATTCGATGAATTAAAGTAAATTTAATAAAAAGTATATATATAGAGCAGGGCGAGGCACAAAGGTCCAATTTGACTTTGAGCAAATATAAACTCTATTGTGAAAACTAAACCAACAAATAACACATTTCAAACGAAGAATTATCTGACTGCGTTCAGTAAAACTGCCAGCTACTTCATCATTCAGTAAAACTGCCAGCTTCATCATTGTTTTTTTTGTCTTTCAAAAATTTGTTATCTAGATCTTTTTACCCCATAGACGGGGTAACTTGGAACGGCCAGGTGTCAAACAGGTTCAATGTCTTATTTTAATTTTAAAGGTATTTCACAAAATAATTACACTCTTAACTAATGCTAAAAAACTACCAACGGAAGAAAATACTTTTATTATGGATTTCCAAAGATTACTGTTTATCTCCTGATAGCAAAGTCATAAGAATCAAGGTTATAGCTGGGTCTACATATTTTTTCCTCTACTTTCAAATATTGTTGTTAAAGAATGCTTAACTTTACTGGTTTTTGACACATTGTTGGTGGATCTTTTTAACCCCGGGCCTTCATATATTACTATTTATTTTCAATAAATTCTGGAAAATTATAACTGGCAAAATGTTATTGGACAAAATGTCCCTTTGATCGATTCCAAATTTAGGTTCTGAATTTAAATAACATAAAAAAAAATAATATAACCTAAAAATGTATTATAAATACCAATGAGTATATAATTATTTATACAAATGAGATCTTTCAGAGCACCGTATTTGAGAAAAATATGATTTACAAAAAAGAGTGCTACGCCATAAAATGCATTTTCATATTAACATTTCAAAAAAGTTGATATTTTGCGTTTCTAATAACATTTGCGGGCCGTTTAATAACGTTTTTGTGTAAAAATAAAACTACAAACAAAACTGCTTACTACAATTTAATCATAATTAAATAATATTCACGTAAAACATCCCATTAAACGTAATTGAACATAATCTGTCAAAAACGTTTGACATTTGACGTATTAGCCACCGTCCATTGTTTTATTCAAATTACGCTTCTACAAAAATGTTCAAATTAAAAATGTAAAGTTTCTACGCGATTTTGAAATAATATCTCACCTTTCCGACAACCTACTGATTAGCACGAATTTTTCGAGACTAAGACTGACCAAATCGGTTTAGCCGTTTTCGAGTTTTAGCGGATCATTTTATCGACGGCTTCATTTTTATATATAAGATTCACTCTACTAGGTAACATCTAATTTGTCTTTTCCACTTTTCAGTTAAAAATGCAAACCCAACTACAGCAGCAAAAACTATTAGAAGATTTCCAAGTGCGACAGCAACAAATCAATGAAGAGTACGAGCACAGGCTCAAACTGCACCTCAAGGTATGTCAGGTAATTAAAGGAACAAGTGTTGAAACGAAATTTACACAATTCGATATAGTTGAAATTGGATAAATGTAAATTAATATTTCTTCAAAAGTCAAAACAAATATTCACTTAGACATATTAATTTTATCGAAATTCTTCTTATAGGAATTGTGGGAGCAGCAGCAAGCCCAGCAGGCTCGTGAAAGACAAATAGAACAGATGCAACTGCGTCAGCAACGTCAGCAGAAGCATAATGACCAGCAAAGTCATGGCCTTAAGGCCACTTGCCCTAATAGGTAATAATAATAGGAATTTGGCCATCTAGTATTCTGTATATGAGGAGTCGAAAAATTTGTTACAAACTTCCCGAAAGAAAAGTTTGTGTTCTCATCAAAAAATGCGATTCGCTAATTTGATGTTTTCTCGACGTTTCAAGCCATTCTGAATCGAGTGAGACCAAATTTGGAAAATGTATGTGTGTGTGTGTGTGCGTGTATGTGAACAGATTTTTTGCCGTAAATCGACGTTTTCTCAAAAACGGCGGGACCGATTTCAAAAATTTAAAAGCCATTCGATGCATCTCGATGAGGACTAACGTTTTGTGTGACGATCGGCCGAGCCGTTTCTTTCCAAATAACAGGAAAGTGAATAATTTTTCGTCCACGTTTTAGCCCGCAATACTGAATCGATTTTGAAAATTCAAAAACCGTTCGAAAGATATTGGTTGGGAATCGACCTAATTAGTTTTTGGTAAAGATCGGCCGAACCGTTTTCTTGTAATAAAGTGTTAAACAAAATTTTTTCGACGATTTTTATGATCTTTTTATGGTAATTACCTTATAGATACTAAAATATTACTGCTCTACGAAAAGTCGTTTAATTTAAAATTTTAAAAATTCTTCAAAGTTTGCAAAAATTAGTATCTTAGTTTTCTTGGCGTTTGTCAAAATTAGACCTTCCATCGACGTTTGCTCAACAACGCCTGAACCAATTTCAGAAATTTAAAAGCCATTTCATGTATCTCAATGAGGACTAACGTTTGTCAGTTTTGTGCGACGATCTGCCAAGCCGTTTCTTTGTCATTTAGGAAAAAGAATTCACTTCCTACTTCAAATACTTTTAAATTATATTATAAACTAGATGACCCAACATACGTCTAATCATAATTGTTCCAATTTATTGTTTTTCAAAAAATTATGTTTTTTCACACTACAATCAATACCGAAATGTATATACAACCACCCATATGGATCTTATATGCACAACTGCTTTTAATATAATGATGAGCATTTGCTTTTTTGAAAAACATTATAAAACATTTTTTTCTTATTAGTTCTTTTATTGATATCCGACGTTATTTTGAAAAAATATGGAATTACACCACTGAGAGGCATGTCATCCCCCCGGGAAATGGCAAAGGAGTCTAAATTATTTTTACTTTTGAACTTGAGATTAAGATAAACATAATTTCAAAATTTCATACCAATTGGAGCACAGTAAAAATTCAGACCCAAAACGCTTCATTGACTTGAGTAAATATATTCCGTATCCGATGGCAAAAATTTGAAAATACTAACGTTTGTATGTGAGAAAGAAAAGGTCTGTTTTTAGGGTTTTCCCGGCAATTATTCTATTTTTTCTCGCCGTAAGAACCATCCTTGAACATCAACGAACATTTTAAAAAAAGAATTGGCCAAATTGGTCCAGGCGTTGTTGAGTTATACGCTTACCAACACACTTTACGATTCATTTTTATATTATAGATAGATTATACTATAAATTAATTTGTTTTTTATTGATTAAGTCAATTATTACACATATCGGGAAGTTCATGTAACTTGCCTCAATGCAAAATACCAATACCAATTAGTATATAGAACATGAAACAACTTTAGAGCCAGCAAAGATTTTTTGCTGCCATCTAACGACAGATATAAATATTATGTTTTGTCCAGTCTGATAATTTATTTAGTGAAAAACTTGTTATATCCACACCGTATCTCAGATAATCCCAATTCGTGGGATGGTCCACTTTTGTTACCAACTTTTTTATATTTATTTAGCATTATATAAATTTCCATATCTCAGACGTGCAGAAGTGCCTGGTATAAGAGATTATGGATAAACTTTTCATATATAGTCATGGCTAATGATTTTATGTTTTTTCCCAGTGGTTCAACAAGTTCCTTAACTGGAATAAGCAGTGGTAGTACAAATTCAAATAATGCAGCCAGCAGTGAAGTTAAACAGAAACTGCAGGTATTCCTGATGAAAAAACGCGAGCAGGCTCGTGAAATGACCAATGGTTCTGTAAGTCAAACTTCTGGTGGATCTGGAGCAGCAAACTATCGTAACTGGTGAGTTACAAACAGCAACAATAAATACTTCCTAGGATCAAGTGATTTTTATCATTATTTCTTTCCCCAGGGGAGTGGTAAAAAGCTCATCTGGTGAAAGTTTGGGTTCAGGTCCATGCCAGTCGACGCATCCTTACCGACTTCCTGGTTCTGCACACAGTAGTACCAATAGTGGAAGTATGATCTCAACTTCTAACTCGAATTCAAGTCTTAATCATATCTCGTGCAGGAGTCAACAGTCTCCGACGCAGGCAGGTCCAGGATCGGGAGACTTCCCTTTGAGGAAAACAGGTCAGTAGAAACAGATAGTAAAATTATTAGAGATAAGAAGAATTTTTTTGATCAAAAGTAAGAACTCAAACCCATAACTGTTTCAGCTAAAAGTTTTTTGTTTTAATTTTGAGTTTTTAATTTATTCTACAAAATAGATAATAATAAATAATAATAAAATAAATTACATTTAATTTCTTTAAGAACGTTTGTAATTTTTTATTTCTTTTATCTTTTAATTTTAATAATGTATAAAGCATGGTATTATAAACGTGATTGCATTAGCTTAGATGTTTAAAATTACTAAAATATTATATTTTGTTGTACTAAACTAAAAATGCACAAAGATTGATGTGTAATATTATATATGAATTGTAATTTTGTTTTGTTCCGAGCATGCATCTAATCTTCTGCAAGAACGCTAATAATTTATTAAATTTAATTGTTTGAAAAAATGAAATTATTAAAATTAAAAATATATTATGGTTATATAGATCACGATTCGTCGTTTTAATTTTTTTTACTTTATATTGCTCTTACAATTTTATTATTTAACTTTGAAAATAGACGTTCACTTTTTTAAATATTCTAAATATATCATGATTTTAATTAGTTCTGTTTTTAATAGATCATTTACAAAAATACGATCCCGATATTCCTATTTTCAAAAGATTCACATATTTATTTTCAACAGAGCATTCAAAAAAATAACATTCAGATTTTTTCTTTACTTTTCTCATACTTTCTTATATTATTTATAATCGAAGAACGTAGCATCCGATTAGATTGATTCAAAAAATATTCGAATGGTATTGAAGGGAAGATCTGCTATTTAGTTTTCTGCAAAGGCAGGTTCAATCGTGTTGGAGATATGCGAGAAAAAGTACAAAGAATACTTTTTGAGAAAAACGATCGTTTTTATCGAATGGCTTTTAAGTTTTTGAAACCGATTCAGCAGTTTTTGAGAAAATCTCGATGAAAGGTCAAAAATAGGCTCACATACACACGATTCACAATGTTTTGAAACGCCGAGAAAACATAAAATTAGTAAATCGGACTTTCTGATGAAAACTGAAAACTTCATCTTCGGGAAGTTAAAAAATATATTTGTAATAAAATAAGAGGACGTCCATTAATCACGCGATCGATTTTTTAAGGATTTTTTGACCGCCCTCCCCTTTGGTGATATTCAAAATAACCCTCCCCCCTCTCCCCGCCAAACATCACATGTATTTTTAGTTACGAGGAAAAATTGTAATTTTTTTAAAAAAAATTTTTGGAAATATTTGGATTTTTTTTTTAAAAAATAGGTAAAAGATAAATACACGTGTCAACTTACTTACCCCTCCCTCCCCCAAGTGATATTTCGTGATTTTTTATCAAACCCCCCTTTCTCTAAAAACCTCACGTGATTAATGGACGCTCCCTGATGTCTCTGTTCTCAAAAATTTCATTTTTTTTGGTTTTCGAAAAATTTTAAAGCTTTTTTGAAAATTAAAATTTTTGGTGCAGGAAGTTCTATCAATTTGCCTTGAGGCACTTACTTACACACACACATACATACACACATTTACAACTAGGACGAAAGTTTAATTGCGACGAGTGGGAATAATAGTATTCTAGAGCCTCTCCTCACGAAGCAGTGCGTGACGGCGGTTTTCGTGGGGATAAGATGTGAAAACATAAACTTCTCCTTCGGGAAGTTCATAAAATACATTTGTTGTAATATATATTCAATCTATAGATTGATCTTCATAAATACAATAAATTTATTAATAAACAGTTAAAAGTCTGTAATTAGTTTTTACTATTTTTGGGAAAAATTGTCATAATAATAAATAATAATTCGTTTCGAGGCACTTACTTACGCACACACACACACACATACACACATTTACAATTAGGACGAAAGTTTAATTGCGACGAGTGGGAATAATAGAATTCTAGAGTCTCCCACCATAAAACGTGAAAACATAAACCTCTTCTTCGAGATGTTAATAAAATATAATATAATTTATATTTAATCTATTAATGGTCTCTGCAAATATAATAAATTTATCAACAAACAGTTAAATTCGTTTTCACTATTTGATACGATTTTTGAGAAAAATTGTCTAAGTAAAAAGTATTAACAAAGGATGAGAAACTTAAAAATCGAGACAATTAAAAATATTTTAATCTCATTTTTCTGTTTTCTCTATTTAAAATAGAAGTACATACTACATTCAAAACACAAATCCAAGAAAAAAAAGTAATAACAAAATCGAAAATTAAAAATCGTTAAGGGCAAATAAAAATATTAAGATATTTATTATTCTTCTGATATTATCCTTCTTATTTTTCTGATTCCTCTACTTGAAATAGATGCACATACTACATTCAAAACACAAATCCAAGAAAAAAAAACTTTTTAAATACAAATATAGTAATTTATCAAAATTCTTAGTTTTTTTTTCATATATATCAACTTCGAATTCTGCACGGTTTGTCTACAGGCAAACTGGAAAATCTCGAGAAAATTATATGAACACACATAACGATTTATATATCACTTTATTCGTAATTTTATTCTGCAACAAAGTTTTTTCGTATCTTTTGCGGTTTAGCTAGTAGAGAGCAATCTGTGTGAATATTCACTTGTTAAAATGCAAAGTATGATTAGGTTCCAGCACCTATCCACATGATTCGATATTTCTGTAAAGAAAACATATAAAGTATTATACATCGTTAGAAAGGCCTCAAAATTGTTAGTTCTTTTCCCATATATTGAACTTCGAAATTCACACGGTGTGGCCTAAAGGCGAGTTGCAATTGAAAAATTCAAGGAGGAAAATCTCGAGAAAATCATAAACTTAAAAAATTATAAAACTTAAAGAAAATTTTGAACTTAACGATTCAAATATCATTTTATTCTCAATTTTATTTTGCATCAAATTATGTCAATCTTAGTTTCTTATAATAATTATCTAAAATAATACCTCTAATAATAGTATTATTTACCTGCTTTTATAATCTTGCCTGTGTTTGTATTAACTAAAACTTTGCAAATGTTTGTTGTGATGCATTGGGCGTGCAGCGAGCGAGCCGAATCTTCTTAAGGTTCGCCTGAAGCAGCGCGTTATAGAGCGAAGGGCCGGACCCATGTCGACCCATCTGCAGGCCAGGGCCAGGCACGAGAGGCTGCTGGCGGGCATCAGGCACCGAAAGAATCCGGCGCTGGCAAGTACGTGTTTGAGAGAGAGATAGAGAGAGAAATCATCACATAGAGAAATTTATCATTGAAACAGAAAATTTAGATTTTAACCCTTTCCACTCGCGAATTGCGAGATTAATATAGATTTTGCCGTCGAAGCGGCGGGCATTCGAGTGGAAAAGGTTTAATGTAAAGTTCTCATATCTAAGTACAATGTTGCCGTTGTAACACATAGGTTTTGATGCGCGATTAATCTATTTTAACAAACTACTGCCTCTGCAGTAATTCATATGCAATCAGTAAAAAAATACAAGCTAAGTACGCATTAATAGTTAGTTTACTCAAGCATCAAAAATATTTGTCGTATGTTTTTAGCGTCAACTAACTATATTAACATCAGCTAACAATAACAAAAGCACGTCGTTATATCCTCATCAGTGTTGTGTGTGATTGTGTGAAATAATCCTTTTTAAATTGTTTAAATATTTTTTACTACAATATGTAGTTTATAATTTGTGTTGTTTTAGAAAGATATATATTTTATCTATTTATTATGTGTTTGCAGATTGTGCCATAAATAATAGCCCAGAGTCGGGGCCTAATTCGCCACCAGCCCTTGCCAGTAGAGGGTCACCGACAAGTGCACCTATACAAGAGGTAAGACGAATTTATATATATATATATATATATATATACTAGATGACCCGACAGGCGTTGTCTTGTACTCACCTCTACAGTTTTTTTAATATCCTATACTAATATTTACCATTTACCTAAAAATACTAAATATTGTTTTTTAAATTATGAGCGATGTTAAATGTAGAACTGCTTTTAATTAAAATGAGTCTCAATTACCACACTATATTGGAAATTGGAGTCTTTTAAACAGTATAAAAAATTCAGAGAAAATTAATATGTAGTGCCCACAGTAAAAATACAAAACTACCTTGGATTTTTGCACCCAAAACAATTGCTCCAATAATGTTGCCTATAATTTTTATAATCCCGTATCATATTTTAACTAGTTGTTAGTAATTATAATATCTAAATCATATTCTTGTTAGTAATAATTTAATATATATTATTATCAAGGATACGCTCCTGGTGTCCTCAGCGCGCGCATGCCATTTTTTTGTCTAGCGCCTTTCCCCTCCCCTATTATTTTACATATTTTAACAGTTTAATTATTAACTTCCCGTAGGGTAAGTTATAGTAATCGCAAAAAAATCGAAAATGAAAATTTTTGCATTTCTCGACGTTTCAAAGGTTTCTGAATATTTTGGCATACCTTAGAAAAAATGGATGTATGTGTGTGTGTGTGTGTGTGTGTGTGTGTGTGTGTGTGCGTGTGTGTATGTATGTGCGGATACAAATTTTCGTCGACGATTTCGGGAACACCGATCAACCGATTTGATTAATTCAAAAAACATTCGATTCGTATTGATAAGGAGACGTGCTGATTAGTTTTTGGCGAAGTCAGGTCTAGCCGTTCCGAAGATACGGGGCAAAAAGTGCCGAAAACGGTAACTCAGTTTTTAAGAGAACGGAGCGTCCGATTTAATAATTCAAAAAACGTTTTACTTGTATTGACAAGGTGAAATACCGATCAAATTTTCATAAAGGCAGGTCTAGCGGTTTCGGAGATCTAATGAAAAAAGTAAAAAAAATGCCATTTGGCGGTCAAAAATGATCATTAGACATATGCACATCAAATTATCAGATATTTTATAGAGATTTTAACAATAAGTATAATTTTGGTTTACATTCCTATGGGTTCCGTACCAATGTTTACGCGTTAGACGTCGACGCGGAGCTTACGCGGTTTGATATTTCGTCTTTATGCAGTTAAAGCAGTACGATTGCTTTGAAAAAAAGTTTAGATCTTTCAAAATATGTCAAAATAAAGAAAACATTTTTTTTCAAAAAAAAAAATTAAAAAAAAAAAATTTAAAAAAAAAATTAAAAAAAAAAATTAAAAAAATTTTTTTTTTCAAAAAAAAGTAATTTTTTGTCTAATTGTTTGTCAAAAATCTTATTTTTTTGAAGTAAATTTTTTTCAAAAATGCTAATCGTTTTTAAAAAAATAATTTTTGGTACGGGAAGTTCCAGCAATTTGCCTTAAGGCACGATGCCTTAATTGCCTTAAGACAGAATTCCACTTACAGCTAGTTAAAATTATTATCATTAATTAATATTTGATTTTTAAAACATTTTACTTATTTACTTTGGGCATTTTATGCGATTTGTTCTATTGAGCAAATCATAGAGAGCAAAAAATTCTAGCTTTCATATTAAACATAATCCTAGCATAACATTGGTACTTCATGTTGGTTTATTTTAATTTAATTTTTTATTATTTAAGATATCCAATATTAAGATATTTGTAGCAATACTCCTCCGAAACGGTTTAACCGATTTTTATGATATTTTTTTTATCAATTTCAGTATGACTTAGAATAGGCCAAAATCTATTTTTAATATCTGTAAGTAGTAAGCGTTGGTCACTCTTAAGATTTGATTTCTGGTTTTGATACCTATTTTTATACTTTGTAATAAAAAAATCACATGCAGCCCTAAATTTTCACCCTTCTACCACAAACTCCTATTTTGTAATAGTCATTTTCAGTAACCGATTAATTTTCATAACCATCAATGATTCAATGAATGTTTCTGAAATAATTTTGTTTCAAATTTTCTTGAACCTATGCAGAACCCTAAATTTATTTTTATCAAGGATTGTCCATGTCTAACACTTTTATTTTCTTTTAGGAATATTTTTTTTTATTTTAACATTTTTAATGCATAATTAAAAAATACAAACCACTCTAAAATTTTACGCTTTACTGAAAATTCATAATTCATAATAGTCGTTTTAGTAGTCCAATCATTTTACATCTAGCTTGATAACTGATAAAAAAATGTGAACGTTTTTTGCTGAATTTTGAACAAGAATTTTCTGAGCTTAAATTTATCCTCTCTGTTCACTGAAATATTTCCAAAACGGAAAGGTTTCCATCAATAAAACTAGATGAGTCAAAATATCGATCAAATTACAACAACTTTTAAAAGGAAACTAGGTATAATGCAAATCAACTTGTATCAATTTGAGAAATATTTACTATGATACATAATGTGTATGAACACAAATTTTAAAGAATATAAAACATTAATTTAATAAAAGTAAATATAAAAATCTAAAAAAATTAATACACAATATGGATGAACACAAATTTTAATTTAGTTAAAAAAATAATTTTAAGTAAATATAAAAATAACAAAAAATAAGTCACAAAATTGATAACTACAAATTTTAATGTATACAAAAAATAATTTCAATAAAAGTAAATATAAAAATAAGAAAAAAATTAAATCATCCGAGCCATTTAACTTCTGAATAGATGTGTAGATCCAACAGCATCATTCCTTGCATTTATTCCTTAGACTGGACGCCGAATGTTATAGAATTTTTGCATTACTAATATATGTATATTTATTATTGAACTACCTCTGAATTTCAATGATTTATGTTTCCTTTATTTTTCTAGGAAAACGAGGAACCCAATTCCTCCGGTCACATGAGCGGAACCAACAGCATGGGAGGCTACGGGGTGCTCACAAATAGCCATCAGGGCTCCTTAACGGATCTGTCACTATTCAGCAGCCCTTCTATGCCTAATATCTCATTAGGAAGGTCTCATATCCCTCACCATTCGCAGGTGTGATAATAACAATATTATTATATTGGTGAAACCTACCGACATAAATGTATGTTTAAGGAAGAAATATGTCAACAATAAAATTGTATTTTCAGTATATAAATAAATAAAAAAATTCTACTGTATACAATTTTATTTAAGAAATATTCATATTATTAGTTGATGTATAAGAAAATATGTATATGTTGAATTTTATTAATGGAATTTATTATTTCTCCTTTAGTCAAGTACAACAGAAGCTGCAGTATTGGCTGCTGTCGCTGCAGCTCGTTTGGGCGCTCCTTTGACAGGCCAGTTGTTATCTGGTGTGCTCCCTTATTATCCAACCTTACCTGTTATTGAAGCAGAACAGCCTCCTGAAGCTGCTGCTCCAGCACCTACACAATTGCCTCACCATCAACAGCAACCTATTACAGACGCACAGGTAAGAGGAATTGTTAGACAATAAATGTAAAAAGATCAATTTTATTTTGAATCATTTTTTATTTTATTTTTTCCTTCAGGTTGCACATCATCATCTAAACAAGTTATCAGGGCACCCTCACACACACCGGCCGCTGGGAAGAACCCAAAGCGCACCTTTGCCTCTGGGGCATCCGATGCTTCAGGGGAATCCCACAAGAATGCCTCAGGCTCCTGCGCCACCTCAGCCTGCGAGCCATGGACCCTATAACACCCAGGCAAGGAATCATGATAAGAAATAACATGACAACTCTGATAAATCATATATAAAGATATAATAGATATATTTTATGTTATAAATCTATCCTTTTATAGATGGACCACACGTTGTTGAAGCAGCATATCCGGCAAACAGTTCTTACACGGGCTGCTGGTATTCAACAGCAGCAACAGCAACAGATGATGTTGAATCAGCAACAACAGCAATTGCAAAAGCAGCTGTCTAGCAGTAATAGTAGCGAATCGGAGATCATTGATTTGACTGAGAAGAGTAGACGAGCCAGGTTAAGGGATGAAGATGCTGAAATGGTTAATGCCCAGGTAATAAGAATAAACTAACAAATATACTAAACTACTTAAATTTTGCTCTTATATATACTTTTACAATAACAATCATAAATTACATCAATTACTATTAAATACGATCTTAACACCCAAGGAGTGAATTTTTTGGTTCATAAAAGTTTACCAAGTCCTCTTATAACAGGTATGATTTTTTTTTTTTAGGATACTCATTCGGCTCTCAGGCCGCGACCTGATCCAACCAGGCCTTTGTCCAGAACACTATCTAGTCCACTGGTGCACGTTGGACGAGGTTCTCGGTCACCAGAACCATTAGAACCACGAGAATCGCAAGAAGCACCTTATTCTGCACCAACTACTGGTTTGGCATATGATAGTATTATGCTGAAACATGCTTGCAGGTAATAAAGGAACACAATAAATATAATTTATACATAATATAAATATAAATATTGGCAAAAGAAGTAATTGATGTGGTATTTTTAATACTAAGTAGGGATTTTTTAATATCCTGGTTAATGTTTTCATCCAGTATCTTGTTTGGTGAGTTTTATATCAGAATAGTTTCATGTTTTAACGATTTGTACGTTGTTATATCTAAAATTCTAATACAAATTCTAACAAAATAATTTTAGAATTCTTTCATAAGCTAGGTCAAATTTTTATATTGCTATTTATATACGATTTTTTTTCGTAGATGTGGAGATAATAGCAGACATCCAGAACATGGTGGTCGATTGCAAAGTGTTTGGGCACGACTGCTTGAAACAGGGTTGGCCGCCAGATGTTCTCGTCTAAGAGCTCGCAAGGCTACACTTGATGAACTCAGACTTTGTCATACAGAAGCACATACATTGATGTTTGGTAATTATAAATATGTATATATATATATATATATATATATATATATATATATACTAGATGACCCGACAGACGTTGTCCTGTATTGACGTCTGCAATTCAAAAGTTCCACTTTTTTTAATATCCTATCCTAAACTTTTTAATATCCTATTTGATGTCCTGCCTTTGTGATTCATTTATTGTCTTAGCGTTAGCAGTATAAGAAATTCAGAAAAAAATAATATACATAGTATCTGCGGTTAAAGAACAATATCACACTTGATTTTACCACACAACATAATTGCTTCAATAATTTAGTCGATAATTTTCATAATCTAGTATGAAATATTAGTTGCTCTTTGGCAATTTTAATTTCTAAAGAGCATTTTTCTTACTAATAATTTAATAAACATTATTGTTTATGTTCAAATCTTAGGGGAATTAATTTGTAAAATCTAGTTCATATGTGCACTATTCAATCTAAGATCAACTTGCTAAATATTGCATATCCGATGCCAAACAGGATGAATTTTGGATACATATAAAACTAGTGGTGCATGGCATCGTTCCTTAACGCAAATTGCAGGAACTTTCCGTACCTGAATTATATATTCGAGGGAAAAAAATCAGTAATCAATAAATATTGATCAATGATTTACAACAATTGTTTTATACATTTTCAAATAGATAATTATAATCACTATATATTTTATTGTTCATAAAATATACAGTACGGATCTTACCGCTTAAAGCACTTGAGAAAGTTTACATTAGCAAGAGGTGCCAAATAAATCCATCTGAGGATATATTTCTTACGATTAGAATAACGCATTTGAAATGTTTACATTTTTATATTGGTTTGTAAATTTAAAATTCGTATTTGAAGTATAAAACTTTCTATATTTTTGAAAATTTTGAAAAAAAAAAGTTTTCTGAAAATTTCTAATTTGCTTGAAGCGTATGAGTAAATTTTAAAAATTAACAATCTTGGTTCGGAACCCAACAAAATTGCAACAAAAAAAATTGTACTCAATTTTAAAAACTTTATCACATATCTGATAATTTGATGTGCTTACGTTAACGATCATTTTTGATCGCCAAATATCCTTGTACTTTGTACCTTGTACCTTGTTTTTTATAAGCATGCCAAATGTTCAGAAAACACTGAATCGTGAAGATATGCAAAAAATTTCATTTTCGTTGTTTTTGCGATTACTACATCTTACCCTACTTATTAAGTAGAAATATTTTATTGTATTGTTAAATAATTTAGTAAAGTAAATCAAAATGCGACATGCATAAGTTTAAAAAAATAATGTATATGCAATTTTGGACTTCTATAAACTGAATTATATAATTTTATCTGCCAAACATATACTGTTGACTGTATCTTATATTATTTTAATTTCTGGCACATCTCAGCTGCTTTTTGGCAAATTTTGACATTACATTTTTCTTGTATATTATAATCTAATATTATCTAGGCTCAAAATTCAAATTTTAAGTGAATTGACATTTCTGGCAAATGTTTTCAATGTCAAACAATGATAAGTGGTTTTTTGTAATTTTTGCCATTTATTTCTTCAATATTACTATAGTTTTATCGTTCATTAAATCTTTAAAAAATCCTTTGACAAACTCTAAAAAGATTTATTGAAATCCGAATAACCGTTTAGGAGAAGTATCAAATCATACACCTGTACAGAAGAATTTTATATATAAGATAAAAATGCCTGGCTAGAAATCAGCCTGATTTATAAAACTATTTCTATTTATGACTATTAATTATTTTTTCCTAGGCACTAGTCCATTTTCTCGGCACAACAGGCCGGAACAAATAGGAAGCACTGTCAGTGGAGCTTCTACAGGGGGCAATGGTGCCAATAGTAGTCCTGGTGCAGGAACACCTGTTTCCTTGGTTCGATTGAGGTGTGGAGGCGTCGGTGCAGATCCGGACTCGTTCTGGAGCGATGCGCATACGGGCCCTGCTGCTAGAACAGCAGCCGGATGCGTAATTGATCTAGCTCATAAGGTAAAATTGATATAACTCTTTTACAATATATTGTCTTGTGTATTGGTAATATTTTTTTTCAATTATTTTTAGACATGGTTGGGTGAAACCAAGAACGGTTTTGCGGTTGTTAGACCTCCAGGACACCATGCTGAACCTGATTTGGCAATGGGTTTCTGTTTCTTCAATTCAGTGGCTATCGCTGCAGAGTGCCTCAAGAGACGGTGCGACTTACAACGTATACTCATCGTCGATTGGGTAAAAAATTGAACATATAGTAATATATATATATATATATATATATATATATATATATATATATATATATATAGAATTTTATGATATGAGTGGAACGAATATTAATTGTTTAATATGAACAAAACAGCACTCAGATTTGTTTAACACAACTTTATTTTATGATTACAGACGTTTCGAGACCATGGTGTGTCTCATCTTCAGTGTAATTTCAAAAACAGTTACTTATATACTACACATTCTTTAATAATTTATTTAAATTTCATTTAATTTTTTGGTATACAAAAAACACCAACTATTCCTTGCAATGCTTGACACAGTACTAAAGAAACATACTCGTATAACACTTACAGAAATATTCTAAACAAATCTGAAGTACTTATATAGATGGAGACAGAGAGGGTATCATTATAATGTAAACAAAAGGAGTGCTATCGCATACAAAATCGATAAAAATGAAAAAACAAATTAATTTATTGAAAAGAATAAGATAAATGAAAAAATTTATAAATTATTAATGATGTTTATATAAGTGTCATGTAAAATATTTGTGTCGGTTCTTAGATTTATGCTATTGTTAGTCCGAACTATTAACATTGATTCTGCCATGCTCCGTTTAAATAAGTCTTTCTCATGGAATAAAATTTGGGGATTGTCAAAATCAAACTTATGGTTGTTGATATTAGCATGATCCACAAGTGTACTTTTAAATTTTTTGTTATCTATTTTTTCACATTGTAATTCATGTTGCCTGAGTCTCTTTTCTAAGTTCTGGCAGGTCTGGCCAATATAAGAGCAATTACAATCCAAACAATTTACTTTATAAACTATATCTTTCTTTTTTGTTAATGGAGTTTCATCTTTAATTTTGGAATATAAAAATTTTAATTGTTTTAATGGAGAAAAAGTAATACGAATATTATGTTTTTTGAAAAGTCTTTTTGATAATTGGTTAAAATTATTGTCAAGATATGGAAAATTAATGAAAAAAGTTTTTTCAGGAACACTTGTTTTGCCAGGCTCTTCCGGTTTCTTATCAAAAGGTTCAAGTAATTTTGCGACTCTATTTTTAATAATTGGACAAATTAACTTATATGGAAAATTATTGCCAAGTAGGATCGTTTTAACTAATTTTATGTTTGTATCATAAAACAGGGGATCAGATAATAAAATAGCGTGATCTACAAGATTTAGAATGGTAGAAATTTTTATATTGAGAGGAACATGTGAATTAAAATTAATGTATCTCCCGGACCAACTATCTTTTCTGTACCAGTCTGTATAACATACACCGCCTCTATTAATGAGTTTTACGTCAAGAAAATGTAACGTCGAATCATTTTCAAGTTCCTGAGTGAATTGTAAAAAAGAATTGTACTCATTGAATTTGTTGAAAACATTATCTATATCTTTTTTATTAAGTAATATTAATGTGTCATCGACATATCTGAAATAGACCATAGGTTTGGAAGGTAAAGAATTTAAGACATGATTTTCCAAATCTAAAACATGATTTTCCAAATTTAAGACATGATTTTCCAAATTCTTTACCTTCCAAACCTATGGTCTATTTCAGATATGTCGATGACACATTAATATTACTTAATAAAAAAGATATAGATAATGTTTTCAACAAATTCAATGAGTACAATTCTTTTTTACAATTCACTCAGGAACTTGAAAATGATTCGACGTTACATTTTCTTGACGTAAAACTCATTAATAGAGGCGGTGTATGTTATACAGACTGGTACAGAAAAGATAGTTGGTCCGGGAGATACATTAATTTTAATTCACATGTTCCTCTCAATATAAAAATTTCTACCATTCTAAATCTTGTAGATCACGCTATTTTATTATCTGATCCCCTGTTTTATGATACAAACATAAAATTAGTTAAAACGATCCTACTTGGCAATAATTTTCCATATAAGTTAATTTGTCCAATTATTAAAAATAGAGTCGCAAAATTACTTGAACCTTTTGATAAGAAACCGGAAGAGCCTGGCAAAACAAGTGTTCCTGAAAAAACTTTTTTCATTAATTTTCCATATCTTGACAATAATTTTAACCAATTATCAAAAAGACTTTTCAAAAAACATAATATTCGTATTACTTTTTCTCCATTAAAACAATTAAAATTTTTATATTCCAAAATTAAAGATGAAACTCCATTAACAAAAAAGAAAGATATAGTTTATAAAGTAAATTGTTTGGATTGTAATTGCTCTTATATTGGCCAGACCTGCCAGAACTTAGAAAAGAGACTCAGGCAACATGAATTACAATGTGAAAAAATAGATAACAAAAAATTTAAAAGTACACTTGTGGATCATGCTAATATCAACAACCATAAGTTTGATTTTGACAATCCCCAAATTTTATTCCATGAGAAAGACTTATTTAAACGGAGCATGGCAGAATCAATGTTAATAGTTCGGACTAACAATAGCATAAATCTAAGAACCGACACAAATATTTTACATGACACTTATATAAACATCATTAATAATTTATAAATTTTTTCATTTATCTTATTCTTTTCAATAAATTAATTTGTTTTTTCATTTTTATCGATTTTGTATGCGATAGCACTCCTTTTGTTTACATTATAATGATACCCTCTCTGTCTCCATCTATATAAGTACTTCAGATTTGTTTAGAATATTTCTGTAAGTGTTATACGAGTATGTTTCTTTAGTACTGTGTCAAGCATTGCAAGGAATAGTTGGTGTTTTTTGTATACCAAAAAATTAAATGAAATTTAAATAAATTATTAAAGAATGTGTAGTATATAAGTAACTGTTTTTGAAATTACACTGAAGATGAGACACACCATGGTCTCGAAACGTCTGTAATCATAAAATAAAGTTGTGTTAAACAAATCTGAGTGCTGTTTTGTTCATATTAAACAATTAATATATATATATATATATATATATATATATATACGAGTATATATATAAGCTGAACCAGAAAACGTTGTTTTGCTAAGTAAGGTATTATCTAAACAATTTCTAGAGAATTAAAAAAATTAATACTTTAAGTGTATAAGGATGTGTTGTTTGAATGCCATATACAAAGAGGTATTATAAAAACAATAAACCCCATAAGTTTGTCTACATTTTGTCAATACAATCAAACTGAAAGTTTTATACATTTTCTATTGAAAACATGGTATAATCCAATCCAAGTCTTTTCTGGTCTTTCAACTTATTGATTACGTTTAAAATTTTTCAGATTATTTTTGGATTCTGGATTTTGTGTATAATTGTAAATAATACTACTGAGCTTATACAAAATTATCAATTTTCTGCGAGGAGAGATGGAAAATGAATTAACTATTTCTTCTTTGACCTGCTTTTTTAAAAGTTTCAACTAACATTCGATGAATTAAAGTAAATTTAATGAATAGTATATATATAGAGCAGGGCGAGGCACAAAAGTCCAATTGATTTTGAGCAAATATTAATTATATTATAAAAATCAAACCAATTATATCACGATAAATAACGCATTTCAAACGAACAATTATCTGACTATGTTCAGTAAAACTGTCATCATTGTAGAAATGTGCTTTTTTGCTGTTTTTCAAAAATTTGTTATCTAGACCTTTATACCCTATAAGCGGAGTAACTTGGAACGGCCAGGTGGCAAACAGGTTTAATGTCTTATTTTAATTTTAAAGGCATTTTTTAAAATAATTACACTTTTAACACAACTAATGCTAAAAAACTACCAACGGAAGAAAATACTTTTACTATGGATTTTCAAAGATTACCTTTTATCTCTCGATAGCAAAGTCATGAGAACAACAAATGAGATCTTTCAGAGCACCGTGTTTGAGAAAAATATGAATGGAGTGCTACGACGCTAAAAAGTGCATTTTTATATTAAAATTTCAAAAAAGTTGATGTTTTGAGTTTCTAGTAACACTTGCGATCCGTTTAATAACGTTTTTGTATATAAATATAACTACAAACAAAACTACTTACTACAATTTAATCATAATTAAATAATATTCACTTTAAACATCTATCCTATTAAACGTAATTGAACATCATCTGTCAAAAACGTTTGACATTTGACGTATTAGCCACCGTCTATTGTTTTATTCAAATTATGCTTCTACAAAAAATTTTAAATTAAAAATGTAAAGTTTTATGCGATTTTTAAATAATATCTCACCTTTTGGACAGTCTCTGGATTGACACGAATTTTTCAAGACTAAGACTGGCTAAATCGGTTTAGCCGTTTTCGAGTTTTACCGAATCATTTGATCGAAAGCTCCATTTTTATATATAAGATATATATATATATATATATATATATATATATAAATAATGTGTTATTTTTAAGAATTTATCATAATGAAATAATTTCTTATTAGGATGTGCATCATGGGAATGGTACACAGCAAATGTTTTACGACGATCGCAGAGTTCTCTACATTTCCATACATCGTCATGATGATGGTAACTTCTTTCCGGGAACTGGAGGTCCAACGGAGGTAAACATATATTGTAGATTGCTTGAATGAATGTTGTATAGGATGATTATATTTAATTTTTTTTAATTTTCAGTGCGGTGCCGGCGAAGGCGTAGGTTTCAATGTGAATATTGCCTGGTCAGGAGGTATCGATCCGCCTCTTTCTGATGCGGAATATTTGGCTGCATTCAGGACAGTCGTAATGCCTATTGCGAAGGTAAATATATATATATATATATATATATATATATACTAGATGACCCGGCAGACGTTGTCCTGTACCCACGCTTACAATTTTTTAGTATCCCATACTAATATTTACTACTAATTATTGTTTTTTAAATTACTCTTCACACAAAAATGCATATATATCAATGATCGATGTTAAATGTAGAGTTGCTTTAAATAAAATGATGAGTCTCAATTCCCACACTATATTGGACATTGAAGTCTTTTTAATGTATAACAAATTCAGATAAAAGTAAATATGTATAAGTGCAATATTACCTTGGATTTTTCCACCCAAAATAATTGCTCCAATAATGTTGCCTATAATTTTTATAATCTCATCATATTTTAACTGGTTTTTAGTAATTTGAATATCAAAATTACATTTTTCTTAGTAATAATTTAATATACATTATTACCAGGGGCGTTCTTGGAGTCCTCAGCGCCCGCATGCCATTTTTTTCTAGCTCTATTATTTTACCTGTTTTAACAGTCCATTATTAAAATTATTATCATTAATTAATATTTGGCTTTTGAAACATTTTACTTAATTATTTTGGGCATTTCATGCGATTTATTCTATTGAGCAAATCATAGAGATCAAAAAAAATTTAATTTAAAAGATATCCAAAAATGTATGTATTCATCTTTACTTTCCCATTTGTTGTTTTAAAGTGAAATTTTTAACGCATTTTATATATATTGTGCAAAGATTAGTAAAAGATGTGTAGAAATTATATAGTTCTTGAATTATATTGCAAAAAAAATACTATATTGAAAATTTTATATGCGTCGCATTCAAGGTAGGACCGGCTCTGATTATTAATTAATTTCATATATTAAGTGATTAATTTGTCAAATCCTGTTCATATGTGTATCACTCAATCTGCCATACATATACTGACTCTTATATTATTTTAATTTCTGGCACATCTCAGCTGTCTTTCGGCAATAATAATGTAGACATTTCATTTTTCTTAGTCATTTTCGTGAATTTATTATACATATTCTAATATTGTCTAGACTCATAAGTAAATTGAAATTTTTGACAGATGACGGTTTTCATTTGTTTTCAATGCCAAACAACGTCTCAAATATTTTCAATATCAAACAATGACATGTTGTTTTTAGCATTTTTTTTCTTTTATTTTTACAATATTACTGTATTTTTATAATCACATACATTCTGAAAAATTCCCTTAACAAACTTCAGTAAGATTTATCAAAATCCGAATAATCGTTTAGGAGGAGTATATTTACATACATTATTACAGACGAATTATATATATATATATATATATATATATATATATATATATGATATATACGCTTTTGCTTGAGTTGAAACGTTAAAAGTTTCGTTCAAGTTGGATTTGCTTCAGTAATGCAAAAGTCCAGAAATATAAATATCCTTGCGAAATTGATAAATTGTTCACATTTTACTTTTTCTTTAATGAGTGCTGTCAACAGTTGCATTTTAAATACATATATTAATATTTTGAAATGAGATGGTGTGTTTGTTGGATCACTTCTGTGATTATGGGAGGTTGGTTGGTAGCTGGAGCTGAGCTGTTGATAATATAGAAACACTGGTTCTTGTTTGATGTTGATATTTTTATTGTTGACTATTTCCTTTTACAATTAAATAATTGGTTTGATAACCCTTTCGTTATTGATATGCAGAGACTACATTTTTCTATGTAACTAAGCACTAAGCCTGACTGCAAGTTGTCCTGACTCCAAGTCTGGCTTCTGATTTGACTCCTGACTTCTCCCTGAATAACTAAATCCTAACTCCTTATATACTAAATAATTGTACACAAAACTTGATTCTGAAATCTAACAGCAAGGACGGAAGAACTTTGCTTTAACAAAAACAATAAATAATAAATTGTATTTGTAATTACAGAATAATTTATTGGTACTACCTGCTCATAAAAGTATCCAAATTGTTGCATATATCATAGTTTTCAAATTATGTAATGTGTTTCCCATTATAATACTACATTGATTGTATCTAATTTTCAATAAATTATAATGATGTTTTTGTAATTTCTACATATCTTTGATTTCTTCCAAAGGAATTCAATCCGGAACTGATACTTGTATCATGTGGATTTGATGCCTCGGTTGGTCATCCGGCTCCACTTGGAGGATACCAGGTCAGCGCTGCTTGCTTTGGAGAGATGACCAGACAATTGATGACATTGGCTAATGGAAAAGTAAGTCTTGTATCATTTATTAGAAATAAAAAATTCTTTGGTACAAAATAATCGACTTCATGATACCGATTCTGCCGCATAACAGAAAAATGTTATGGCAAGGCTATGTTATGAAGAGCTTTCCATACTAAATATTGACATAAGCCATGTGGTTGCTGTGCAGTCAGGCGTTTTTTCAGGTTGTCAGATAGAAAACCTAACCCAGAAACCGCACAAATGTCAAGAAAAACGATGTTGGATAAGAGGGTATTTCTGACACAGCTTCATAACATACGAGTGACGTTGCAGTTTATGTGTAAAACGCCTGAATGCACATCAGATACATGACATTTTGACAGTTTCAGTATGATTCAGTAACATAATGTATGGAAGTTGGAGCGTGACATGGCCTTGCCGTAACATTGGTCTGTTGCGAGGCAGAATCGGGCAAAGCATTCTTCATATTTGATGGATAAGCGATAGTAAAGATAATTACTAATCAAGAAGTTTGTTCTATTGCTTTTGTTGGAGAAAAAAAATTCAATTTTATACAATATAAAATGTACAATATTGAATATATTTTCCTTTTCCCAGGTGGTGCTTTCCCTAGAAGGCGGTTACGATCTACCAGCCATCTGTGACAGCGCCCAGGCCTGCGTCAGCGCCTTGTTGGGAGACGAAGTTGATGATTCATCATCAGTTTCTGCTGCTTCAGCAAACATCTCGAATAATCTACACAGGACAACGTGCGGAATTGGCAGAGTTAGTGATGCAGAATTGGCCAGACCGCCTTGTCAGAATGCTATCGATACTCTGCAGAAAACTATTGCTATACAGGTAAATAGTAAAAAAACTATAACATATCATCATTATCATCTTCATCAAAGATTTATCGCAACAAGGCTCAATATTTTTTAGAAATAAAATAAAATCAAGTTATTGAAATGTAAGCTTTAGTAGTAAGAGAATTTTTAATCAGATTTCCTACCATCCACCAATAAAATCAGAAATTTTGTAGTGCTTCCTTTTACTATATGATTAAATTTATTGAATGTTCTTATTTTTTCCTCAGCTTTCCCATTGGCCTTGTGTAAAGCGAAATGCCCACATGGTATCCATGTGCCATGCCCAAGCCCTTCAACTTCTTGCAGCCGAAGGAGCACCACCATTGACTATCAGGATGATTGAGACTAAAGAAATGGTAGAAGACTCGGAGACAGTCACAGCCATGGCAGGGCTCTCTATGAGGAACACACAAATGAACAGGTATGTGGAACATCATCATATTTGATAATACAGTAGAACTATCTAGACTATTATCGATTATCCGAATCACTTTCAGAAAAAAAAAGTCCAGAAACAGCTTACATTGACGGAGATGTTTAAAAAACAATGATTTTTATTTCTAAACTTGTACATAAGTACATTTTATTCATATTTAAAACATGTGAAAATGTCATGTTTCTTTCATTTAATTCAATAAAAAAAATAGTGCAATATCAAAACGTAACTTTTTTTCTCTCCAATGGCAATTTAAAAAAAAAAACTCCGATTATCCGAATATTTGATTATCCGAATGGGTTCCGGTCCCCATTAATTCGGATAATTGGAGTTCTACTGTAGATATATACTTATTCAAACAGCAAGATTCAATCCTTAAATATTTTTCAAATTATTTTGTTATTTTTGATAATAATCGAACTATCCAGCAAATAGAACATGGAATGACAATTTAATTGGAATTTTTAAAGATTGCAACTTTTCGTCGTTGAACCTAACTTCTTTCGTTTTTTTTTCATTCTTTAAAAAAAAGCAAAATAGTCTTAAATTTTAATCACTGCCCATTGTTAATATTTTTGACATCTTTAAGGTAAACATATTTACTAAATTTTTAATGAAACTGTCAATTACTGTATATTTAAAATTAGAATTAAACATTAATGGGCCAATTCTGTCGTAACAGAGTTCATAAAATAGCGTTGTCATGGCAACGCTCTCTTATGCTTATTCTTGGTATTGAAAATTCTAGATGGTACAGTTATAATAACATTATCCCTTGCTATTTTATATGTAAAATACGCCTGGTCGCACGGCAAATAGATAGACAATTTCGTAATTTTCAATACCAAAAACAAGCATAAGAGAGCGTTGCCATGACAACGATATTTTATGAGCTGTATTATGGTAGAATTGCCCCATATATTACTTCATGGTCTTTTAGCAGAATCTTTAAAAACAATGTTGAATTAAGAAATAATATATGTAAAGGATCAACTTTCCTAAAACTATTTTTATGATATATTTTTTGTTTAATTTAAATTCAAACAAATGAATTTTATTTTTAGTCTAAAAATTATCGATTTGGTCGAATTTGAATTGATTCGAATGAAGTAAAATATCGGCAATTCGATTCAAATTGTTCATTCAAGTTGATTCGAATGAAATGTAATTTTTTTAAAATAAAAAATTAACTTAAAAATTTCTTTGAGTAGAATTAAAGATATCATTAAAGATTTTGTCTAAGATTTGGTCGAATTTGGATTGATTCGAATGAAGTGAAAAATCGACGATTCGAATCGAATTGTCCATTCAAGTTGATTCGAATGAAATGTATTTTTTAAATAAAAAATAAACTCAAAAATTTTGTTTGAGTAGAATCAAAGATATCACGTGACAACACGATTTCGGCCCGCCATTTTGAATGATTGGCCAATGGCCAATGACAAATCAGTATTTGTGGCGTAACGCGTTTCCGTTGCATTTGCGTTTACCACTAGTTGAAGAAGTTTTACTTTAATAACCAAATTATTACAGATTTGAATCGACAAATGGCTTCTAATATAATTTTTGTAATTTTTGCTTACTTTATATATAAAATTTTAATTTTATTTTAAAAAAAATGTACAACTTATATTGATCTTAGGACTTCGGATCGATCCAGAAGTGTTTCGGACGAGCCGATGGAGCAAGATGAAACAAAATAATAAAATCAATAAATAATTAAAATTATTGATCACTAATAAAAATCTTCATCCTTAAATCTGTAAGGATTAAGTCAACACTAAAGGAGGAACTTGAATGTTAAACTGTGTTAAATGTTAGAACTAAAACGTGTCATAGATTTAAAATAATCTAGATATAATGTGCAAGAGGTTAATTAATTAAAATTAAAAACAAAAACGTACGTGATTTAATATTTTTTAATTTTATGCCATTGACTGACGAATATAAGAAATCATATTTAATAAAAAGTGTAACGAATATAATAGCACATTTATAATTAATTATATAAATATTGTTGACAATTTCATATATAGATATATTATATTGTTATATAGCCGATGATTATTGTTAGTATATAGATCTGCAACCCCTAGGTACTGAAATTACGATAAACCTTTTATAACGCGGTACTGATATAACGCGGTACTCCTATAGCGCGGTTTCTGTTCAACAGCCTATAAGTTCTGCTTGAATTTTTTTATTGCAAATCAGTTTTTTACTTTGAATTTTGTCTTATATTTCATCGCATCTTTATATAAACATCAATAAAAATGATTTGTAATTTCCATCATGAATTTTTCTGTTCTATTAAAATAATTTATATTTTTCTCATCATATAGTATCAGAAACTTTTCACTTCAACAAAAAACTATGTATAATTTATCATCTCTTATATTTATTTGTTTCCATATAACGCGGTAGTCGGTTTCCTCATAACGCGCTACGAACTATTCTGGTTTGTACGTTAAATCTAAGTTTCTTTTAGGGCGATTTTTATATTACGCTGTATAAGCATAAAGCGTTATAAGAGGGTTGAATTTCAAGTCGACAAAGAGTGAATTACTAACAAACAATTTAAGAAAAATTTAGAAATATCGATGCGATTTTTATCAAAAGTGTTTAAAATTATTTTATTCAGTATTTTAAATGAATATTAATTAATTATTTAGACAATGTCAAATTTTAATGTTTAATTTCAGTGTTTAAATTTTAAATTGTCAATTTTAAATCGTTATTTAATTACATATATAAAATTCAAAACTTATATAAAATATACAGAATATGAATTTTATTATTCAAATGTTCTATCATAATTTTGAATTAATCTTTAATTATTCAAAATTTTAATTGTTATTAACATTATTTTGAAAAAAAAAAATCAAATCGTTTGTATTTAAATACTAATGACATTGTGCTGTTTTAGATTTTGTTAAATATATTTCTTAAAATAGACTTCTGTTTTTGCCAGAAAGTTAATTTTTTGAACAAGATTTAATTTAATTCTTTTTTAAATTAACATTTGTTATAAATCATCACCTTGGTGATATATTTTCTCTAATTGTTTAAAACCGTGTTATAATAATAATTACTCAGAAAGCAAGAAAAGTACCGAAATTTTGAATCTGATATTTTAATTAGATATATTACTTTAACATAAACTTTAAAATAACAAAATTACTTCATTGTGGTTAAAGATAAATTCAACTCCTTGCTGTTTTTTTTTTTTTAAATTTTGAATAACTTGTACAATTTAAAAATTAATCATTCACATTATTTTTTTAACTGATTGGATTTATATTTTTTTAAATAATTAATTCATCTTGTTAACAGATTTTTGCTTATCTGTGCTAAGAAAAGTAATTGTTAATAATATTTTTAATTTAATAATAATTATTACTCCACTGGTTAAATTATTTCCTCTAGTACAAATTTGTGTTTCTAAAACGCTTTCAGTAGTTTTAGTTTTGAAAGCATTTTTTACTATGGCTAAAAAATAATTACTATTATCAATTATAAGTTTCGTTATAAGTCTTAATAAAATAATTAATGAGATTGCCATAGCATGACATATAATATTTTTTTAAAAAAAACTTTCAAGTCGAAGATATTTATTAGACACAAAAAGAGTATTTCGATTGTAATATTATTTTTTATATTTCTTGTTGGATAATGACATATTTTCTCTAATTGTTTAAAACCGTGTTATAATAATAATTACTCAGAAAGCAAGAAAAGTACCGAAGTTGTGAATCTGATATTTTAATTAGATATATTACTTTAACATAAACTTCAAAATAAAAAAATACTTCATTGGGGTTAAAGATAAATTCAACTCTCCTTGCTGTGTTTTTTTTTTAATTTTGAATAACTTGTACAATTTAAAAATTAATCATTCCACTTATTTTTAACTGATTGGATTTATATTTTTTTAAATAATTAATTCATCTTGTTAACAGATTTTTGCTTATCTGTGCTAAGAAAAGTAATTGTTAATAATATTTTTAATTTAATAATAATTATTACTCCACTGGTTAAATTATTTCCTCTAGTACAAATTTGTGTTTCTAAAACGCTTTCAGTAGTTTTAGTTTTGAAAGCATTTTTTTTACTATGGCTAAAAAATAATTACTATTATCAATTATAAGTTTCGTTATAAGTCTTAATAAAATAATTAATGAGATTGCCATAGCATGACATATAATTTTTTTTAAAAAAACTTTCAAGTCGAAGATATTTATTATAAGAACAAAAAAGAGTATTTCGATTGTAATATTATTTTTTATATTTCTTGTTGGATAATGACTGTATGATATGATATTTCTATGAAATGTATGGTATACATTTTATTTATATATGTGTAAATTGTAATAATAATAATAATAATATTAATTAAATAAGCCTTGACAAAGCTTTTATAATGACTAGGACAATGTCATGAAAATGTTGAAATTGAAATATATTTATAAACTTTAACATTCCTTTGATCAGAAAATGTATTGTTATAGAAATACACATATATAATTATATATGTATATATATATATATATATATCTTTATATATATATATATATATATACTAGACAGCTGATAATTTTATAATTTTTAAAAATTTTTTTTTTTTTTTTAATTTTTGAAATGACAGGCCAAAAAAATAAAATTTAATATATACAATTGTAAACAAAATCATTTTTATATAGACATTCATACAATTATTAATTTGAGAAAACTAAAAGTAAACAGAAACTTTTGTATTCATGAACTTTATTTTTATTATAAAATATAAGATAAAACCTTTTTTGTAACAAAAAACAAACTAAATTGTAAGCTGTCAATAATTATATTATATATTTTTATATATATATATATATATATATATATATATATATATGTACAAAGTCATTTATTTATATATGTGTATTTATATAAGAGTAATACATGAGTGTGTGCGATAATGTTATGAAACAAATTAAATGTTTTTGATCGTTTTATGAAAACGATATTTGTGTTATGTCAATACAGAAGAATATATATATTATAGTTGTATATATTTATAATTAAAATCAAAAGATGTTATTTTTTTTAGTTTATACATATATAAAAATTGTTTTTAGTGTACATATATAATTTAAAACATTGTATTGTATTGTATCGATGCATGTGAAACTGTATATGCATTAGTAGATTCATATAATATTATTTTCACAGGCTCAAAGTAATTGTAATTTTTTCATACAAATGGATAAAGGAATTATATATAAATAAATAAATATATATATATATATATATATATATATAGGGGTAGTCATTAATATGGATGTTTTCAAATTTCTTTGCTCTTAGGGGCTCACATGCTTCTAAATTGATAAAAAGCGAAGAAATTTGAAAATATTCAAATAAAGAATCACCCTATATATATACAAAATATATATATATATATTAAGATTAGAGTAACTATTCAAAAAATGCTGAAGACAAACCATATACAATCTTGGTAAGTTCAAAGTTATTTTTTTCTATCTAAAGCAGTGAAGTTTATCGATTTGAATATTAAGTGTCCAAATCAATCTTCAAAAAGAATCTTTAAATTTTATTTAATATAATTTTTCTTACTATATTTAATATATCAACTTTCATTATGAATTTCTTCTATGCATTTGTGTGGATTATAATTACATGTATAATTTTTGTTAGAATTGTTGAATGTGCAATGGATATATAAATATATAAATAAATATATAATAGATAGAAATTATTTAATGTTAATCATACAAATATAGATATATTATACTGAATATTATAATAAATTTGCTGTACAAAAAAAAAACAAAAAAATACTAAGAAAACACATGTGGATGTGTATATACATGAATATATATTATATTTGGAGTAAAAAATAATCTAGCATTTTATTATATATATATTTGTTTCAGGAACCCATACAGCTAATAAAATAGAACTATTATATATTTCTTTAAATAAACGTTTCGACATCCAATTTGAACCTTCTTTAGGTGAAACAAAACATAGACAAATTATTAAGGTTGAAATAAAAACATGATCGATGAAAATATTACTTCACAAAAACCATTTTAGTGAATATATAATATATATATATATATATATATATATATATATATATTTATAGATATATATCAAAACCAACCAATATATGTATCAAAAACCTCTCGCTTTATATATTTATATATATATATAATATATATATATATATATATATTGTTGTGCCATTTTTTATTTGATCAGTAATACATTTGTTAGTTTACCAGTTAGCCGGGAGAAAAATAAATTAAATTAAATAGTAATTAAATTTCAACATTAGTCTATATGAAATGTTTAAAAAAATCCGTAGATAGTTATCCATGAATTTAACTTGGTTCATATTCATATTATTATCACTAGTAGTAAAACAAGACACAATATTAATCCCAGTATTACTGTTTATTATTATTTATATCCAACTGTTACTTTACTGTTTGACGTCTCGGTCGGTGGCGTCATCTAACACAGAACTATATGAACCCGGTAGTCACTACGTAGTTCCCCGAGAACTGGGAACAATTTTGCATAGAGGCGCTGCATGCAATCGCCTTAGAAACATAGGAATCGTAGTGGATTCCCATTGGATTCCTTTATTCACTATTAGGTATATAATTATAAGTCTCGGTTTTGAAGGAATATCAATATATACATGTATATATCGCTTTATACGCCATTATAAATATAATTATGGTCCCGGTTTAGAAGGAATATCAATATATACATTTATATATCACTTTATACGCCATTAGATATATAATTATGAGCTCGGTTTTGAAGGAATATCAATATATACATTTATATATCGCTTAATATGCCATTATAAATATAATTATTTATTTATTTATTTATTTATTTATATATTTATTTATTTATTTATTTATTTATTTATTTATTTATTTATTTATTTATTTATTTTATTTATACGCCAATCGGCTTTATATAGTTTTATAATATTGTTTGCTAATTTATAACTTGTATATTTATATCTACATACATATACACACACATATATATATAAACACATATATATATACATACATATACACATACATACACATCTACTTACGTACAGATATACATACAAGTAATTATGGTCTCGGTTTTAAAGGAATATCAATATATACATTTATATATCGCTTTATACGCCATTAGATATATAATTGTGGTCTCGGTTTTGAAGGAATATCAATATGTACATTTATATATTGCTTTATACGCTATTATAAATATAGTTATGGTCCCGGTTTTGAAGGAATATCAATATATACATTTATATATTGCTTTATACGCCATTATAAATATAATTGTGTCTTGGTTTTGAGGGGATATCAATATATACATTTATATATCGCTTTATACGCCATTAGAGATATTATTATGATCCCGGTTTTGAAAGAATATCAATATATACATTTATATATTGCTTTATAAGCTATTATAAATATAATTGTGGTCCCGGTTTTGAAGGGATAGCAATATATACATTTATATATCGCTTTATACGCCATTATAAATATAATTATAGTCTCGGTTTTGAAGGATTATCAATATATACATTTATATATCGCTTTATACGTTGTTATAAATATAATTGTGATCTCGGTTTCGAAGAAATATCAATATAAACATTTATATATCGCTTTATACGTTATTATAAATATAATTGTGGTCTCGGTTTCGAAGGAATATCAATATATACATTTATATATCGCTTTAGACGCTATTATAATTATAATTGTGGTCTCGATTTTGAAGGAATATCATTATATACATTTATATATCGCTTTTACGCTATTAGATATATCATTATGGGCTCGGTTTCGAAGTAATATCAATATATACATGTAAATATCGCTTTATACGCTATTATAAATATAATTGTGGTCTCGGTTTTGAAGGAATATCAATATATACATTTATATATCGCTTTATACGCCATTATAAATATAATTATGGTCCCGGTTTTGAAGGAATATCAATATATACATGTAAATATCGCTTTATACGCTATTATAAATATAATTGTGGTCTCGGTTTCGAAGGAATATCAATATATACATTTATATATCGCTTTATACGTCATTATAAATATAATTACGGTCCCGGTTTAGAAGGAATATCAATATATACATTTATATATCGCTTTATACGTCATTATAAATATAATTACGGTCCCGGTTTAGAAGGAATATCAATATATACATTTATATATCGCTTTATACGCCATTATAAATATAATTATGGTCCCGGTTTTGAAAGAATATCAATATATACATTTATATATTGCTTTATAAGCTATTATAAATATAATTGTGGTCCCGGTTTTGAAGGAATATCAATATATACATTTATATATCGCTTTATGCGCTATTATAAATATAATTGTGGTCCCGGTTTTGAAGGAATATCAATATATACTTTTATATATCCAATTCCCATACAAACTAAGGCAGCAAGTCTATATATAATCAAGAAAAAATCGATATATAAATTCGTGGATAGGTATTCATGGATTTAGTTCATTGAACACGGTAGTCATTCCGTAGTTCCTGAAGAACTGGGAACATTTTTGCATACAGGCGCTGCATGCAATCTTAGGAATCTTAGTGGATTCCTTTATAAGCAATTATATATAATTGCGGTCCAGGCTTAGGAGAAATATCAATATATACATTTATATATCAAATTTTCATACAAACTAAAGCAGCTAGTAACCAAATAATCATGTATAAATCAATATATAAATATATATTTACATTTTTCTTATATAATAATGGACCTAGGTCATATATAATGATGGGAAAAGCAATATATACATTTATATATTCATTTCCCATACAAATTAAGGTGGCTAGGTCATATATAATGATTTACCTTTAGTACCTGACTAAGATATTGGCCAACACTATCCTTCATTTTTTATCAATTTTTAATTATTTATGAAGCCTAATTACTAAGGAAAACTAATACATTAAATTACAAAGTGTTAAATTCTATAATTTTTATAATTTTCAACTATTATTTATATATTTCAAGTAATATTTCAATGTTTATTCAAAATTTATTGAAAAAATAAAATAAAATACTTATAATAAATTTGCTGGAAGATTCGAACTCGAAATCCCAAAACAAGAACAATTGCTATTGCGACCGAAGACACTTAACGATCTCGTCCATCTCACCACCTGCAAAAAGTGATTGAATTTGGTACATGTCTTAACAATAATTTCACATACCTCCCTCACCCTCTTGTCGAATAAAAAACCCTATCGGATTCGAACCAGTATCCTTCTGATTAGAGTCTAGTATAGCGCTCTAACCGATTCGGCCACGGCGACCAAGATTTTCCGCCTGCTAATTCTGGAAGGACATTCTTCGACGACCGACCATCATGATTCGATTCAAGGTCACAGGGGGATGATATGAAAAAATTAAATTTTTACCTAGGGGGTTGAAAGTGGGCTCATTCGATTCTGTGGGTTCTTGCGAATTTCAGGCGGGGGGTTACAGGGGGGAAAATTTTGTCCGTTTTTTGCTCAGGAGGGCAGAAAATCGACTTTTTGTAAATTTCACGTGTTTTCTATGGGAATTTTTTGGAAAGTTTTTGCGCTTTCAGGGTGATTTGGTCGAGGTCATTCATATGGATCCTTATGACGTGGTCGTTGACCTTGACCTTGATCTTGTCCTTGACCTTGACCTTGAAAATCCCACGTCATGAGAATCCATATAAATGACCTTGATAAAATCACCCTGGAAACGCAAAAACTTTTCAAAAAATTCCCATAGAAAACACGTGAAATACACAAAAAGTCGATTTTCTGCTCTCCTGAGCGAAAAACCGGCAAAATCTTCCCCCCTGTAACCCCCCGCTTGAAATTCGCAAGAACCCACAGAATCGAATGACCCCACTTTCAACCCCCTAGGTGAGCATTTAATTTTTCCATATCATCCCCCGGTGACCTTGACTCGAATCATGATGGTCGGTTGTCGAAGAATGTCCTTCCAGTATTAGCAGGCGGAAAAGCTTCATCGCCGTGGCCGAATCGGTTAGAGCGCTATACTAGACTCTAATCAGAAGGATACTGGTTCGAATCCGAAGGGCGCAGATGGGTTTTTTTATTCGGCAAGTTAAATGGCGAGAGAGGTATGTGAAGAAATTGCTAAAACATGTACCAAATTCAATCAATTGTTTGCCCTCGACAGGGCGGATGAGATTATTAAATAGCTTAGTTTGCAATGACCATAGATAAACAAGTATGACAATCGTTCTTGTTTTAGGTTTTGAGTTCGAATCTCCAAGCAAATTTATTAAGTATTTTATTAAATTTTATAAATAAATATTAAATGAACATTTAAACTTCTTCCAGTTTGAGTTATTAAAATAAATAAATTAAAAACTATGTCATTTATGGTAAAATGAATGTAATAGATAATTTGAAAATCCATTTTAAATATTGTAGCATAATTTATAACTATTATTTATATATTATAAGTAGTATGTGCATATAGCACGCTTTGAAATACTGCGTTTGAAATACTTCTGTCAGGTATATAAGAACCTCATTGGTAGTATTACTTCTTGGTGCAGTGGTCATCGTCACCTCATTGGTCGTCACATCTTGGTTTTTGTGATTGTGGACTCTCGGAAGTATAAGGAAGGTAAGTTATAGTAATTGTCAAAAGCATGATGTTTTTTGTGTACTGTAATTTTTATAAATTTTTTCTGTATACCTCCCAAATTTATAATAATCTATTTGAAATCATTTAAAATTCTTTTTATTATATTTCATTACGCCTATTCTAGCAATTTGCCTTAAGGCAAGATGCCATGCACCGAATTTGGTCTATATAATGATGGGAAAAGCAATATATAAATTTATATATCCATTTCCCATACAAACTAAGAATCAATATATACATTTATATATCCAATTCTCATACAAACCGAGACAGCTTGTATATATATAATCATGTATAAATCAATATATACATTTATATATCCAATTTCCATACAAACCAAGACAGATAGTATATATATAATCATGTATAAATCAATATATACATTTATATATCCAATTCCCATAAAAATTCATATCATGAAGTAGTTCCCTGAAAACTGAGAACAATTTTGCATAGAGGCGCTGCATGCAATCATCTTAGGAACATAGGAATCTTAGTGGATTCCCATGGGATTCCACTGGTCCCAAATTTTCTATTTATTGCCGAATAATAAAATATCAAATTCAAAGTCTTTTTATTCTAAACTTTTATATCGGACTATATTTAAGTGTTGAAATGGAAATGTAGTAAATTTTATCTAGTTTCTCCCTATCTAACTAGAAAAGGGGGCTTTCATATAAAATTTATGAGTTATTTGATAAAAACCAAAAAATGTCCCGACAAAATCTATTTATTGCTAAATAATGAAATATCAAATTTATAGTCGTTTTATTCAAAACTTTTATATCGGACTGTATATAAGTGTTTACATTGAAATGTCGTAAATTACATCCAGTTTCACCCGCTCTAAGTGAAAAATTGTGCCCCCATATCAAATTTGTGAGTTATTTGACAAAAAACAAAAAATGACCCGAATTTTATATTTATTGCTAAATAATGAAATATAAAATTCAAAGTCGTTTTATTCAATGATATGTTGTTTTTTGCAAATTTTTAGTACTATAGTTTTATAATTCAAGATATTTTAAAAAATTTTCTTAACAAACTCCAAAAAGATTTATCAAAATTCCAATAACCGCCGTGTAGGAGGAGTTTGAATCCGTACATCTGTACAGAAGAATTTTATGTATAAGATATATATATATATATACATATATATACGAGTTAAATCAATTGTGCGTTGTTTATTTAAGTTTTCAAAAAGTTTTTATAGCCTCTATAACATGGCTATTAATCTAATGTGTATAAATTGGCATGACATTGATTGTGCATTTAAAATACATAATAAAATACAAATAATATATGTATATGTATATGTATAATATAATATAATAATATAATAATATATGTATATGTATATGTATAATATACATCCATTTCATACTACTATTTTCAAGTCAACGAAAATTCAATAAATGATCTGAAAAATATAAAATTATTTACTCGCATTAGGAAACTTACCTTAGGGCAAAATAACACTTACACCTAATTTAAGTTTTTAAATTACTATTGCTTAGTAATTTCGTTTAAAACACGTTGTTAAATTACTATATAAAGACGACTTTTTAGTTAAAATTGTTTATATATCTAATGGTCAGGTAAATGTTTACTAAAGTTATTATTTAACAATATTTTTTCCAAACGACAAAATAACTTTTGTACACACGAAAAGTGACACATTATTTACAGCTCTAATATAATTCATTAAAAATGTCAAACGTTTTATTAACTTATTTAATTATAGAAATTTCCTTGAATTTGATACTCATACTAATAAAACTAACCCTCTCCAATCGGATGCCGCCGCTCCGGCGGCAAAATACATATAAATTTGCGAGTGGAAAGGGTTTATATATAAGAAATAGAAATAATTCTGCTAATATAGTACATTCATTCCATATTGTTTTGATTCAAAAATATTTTGTTTTCGTGTAGGTAAGTTTTATAAATGTTGTTTTTTCACAACCCACAGGATGCTTTTTTAAAACATATGCATTCCAATTGGATGGGATAATCAACAGTGAAAAATAAACAAATGTCGTTAACATCTTGTAAAACATTCTTAAAAAAAATTTATTCACCTTTATAATTAATGTTAATTTTTATATATTTTAGCTACTGTGATGTAGTTTTTTATCTATGGTTAAGATCGTCTAAGCAATTTCTTCACAAATAATTTGACAAAACTTTTTATGCTGATATAATTCATGTTTCACTAAAATACCGTTGGTTTCCGATAAGGGGTGTTAATCATAAAGGTGAGGGTAAAAGTTTTAATAACCGTCCAAAAATCTAAGGCTTCACGTTTCAGAGGTTTCTGAGCATTCTGGCATACCTTAAAAAAAATGGATGTGTGTGTGGATAAAAATTTTTGTGGAAAATTATTAAAATGGATATATACAATTATATATCAATTTATACACTATTTTCCGATTATATATGACCTCGATATTTAAGAAAAATAGATATATACATTTATATATTGATTTATACACTATTAAGCATTTATATATCGGCTGTATATATTAGAAAAATAGAGATATACAATTATATATCAATTTATACACTATTTTCTGATTAAAGATGGCCTCGTTATTTAAAGAAATTGGATATATACATTTATATATTAATATATAAATGTATATATCCAATTTCTTTTCAATCAATTGATTTATACACTATTTCCCAATTATATATAGCCTCGGTATTTAAGGAAAATAGATATATACATTTATATATCGATTTATACACTGTTTCCCGATTATATATGGCCTCGGTATATAAGAAAAATAGATATATACATTTATATATCGATTTATACACTATTTCCCCATTATATATGGCTTCGGTATTTAAGGAAATTGGATATATACATTTATATATTGATTTATACCCTATTTACCCTTATTGTATATGGCCTCGGTATTTAAGGAAAATGGATATATACATTTATATATTAATTTATACACTATTTCCCCATTATATATGGTCTCGGTATTTAAGGAAAATGCATATATACATTTATATATCGATTTATACACTATTTCCCGATTATATATAGCTTTGGTATTTGAGAAAAATGGATATATACATTTATATGTTGATATATACTCTATTTTGAATTTATATATCGACTGAATATATGAAAAAATGGATATATACATTTATATATTGATTTATACACTACTAGGCATTTTTATATCGGATGTATATATTAGCAAAATAAATTTATACATTTATATATTGATTTATACACTACTAGGAATTTATATATCGGATGTATATATATAAAAAAAAGTTCAAAATTTTCAAAAAAAAAAAGTTTCGGTACGGGAAGTTCCACCAATTATTGTGCGATATCTTGAACCACTAATTCAATTTCTAATTATAGAAAATTGAAATAAATGAAATTTGTCTAAACATTAAAAAAAATGTTAGGGGTCGACAACCCCCGATAAAAATAAATAGTACTGTAAAGTAAAAAAAGTTGCATGTATTTTGTTAAATTTCAATTAAAAGAATTAAAATAAAGGATATTGATCTCAAAATTAAAAAAGTATTAGGGTTGACAAGCCAAATGTCAAAAATATTCATTGATAAAAAATTACTGAAATACTAAAATGCCTGTAAAAAATAGGGGTTGGTAATAAAAAAGTAAAAATTCAGGGTTATTATAAAAAAATTAAAACCAACAAAATCGTCCAAAAATTAAAACAACAAATTTAAGGGTGAACAATCTTTATCACTTAGGCGTTTGAAAAAATAGATAGTAGCCGATTCTCAAACCTACTGAATACGCATGTAAAATTTAGTGAAAATCGGCCAAGAGAAGAACGAGAACAAACAAATCCAAATCAGTATAAGACAATGTTTTCTGAACATGTCATTAGTTTAAACCATACAATTATTATCAAGAATCCTATTATTTTACATAAGGAAAAGAATGGTGACCTCAGAATTTGCTAAATCAGTTTTTAAACCCTCATTGCGTTAATAAACGAAATTCTGCTATTTAAGTACATCATAATATTATCAATATTTAAAAAAATAATTTTTCAAATCTTAGACTCTTGTTGTTTTTCAATTTTAGTCTTTTTAATACTTATATGTTCATATTTTTGATATTGTATTTTCTCTAGTTGTTATCCCCACAGTTTAACTATCCTTGAAACCCACTCCTGCATCAACTTTCGTGAACCCTTCGTCTATTATCGGGTGCGTTCGGTCTTGGCTCGTAATACGTGTATACTACTTAACTCTTTGGATTAACTTTAAAACAATTTTTTTGTACTTTATTTATTACATATGTTTTATTTTTTAATTAATGTTAGTTTAAATTTTTGTGATTGTTTTTCCTGGTGTGGTGTTTATTCATTTTATTACTTAAATAATAAAACTTAAGTATTAACTTCCCGTAGGGTAAGTTATAGTAATCGCAAAGAAATCGAAAATAAAAATGTTTATCTATCTTTACGTTTCAAAGGTTTTTGGACATTTTGGTATACCTTAGAAAAAATGAATGTATGTGTGTGTGTGCGGATACAAATTTTCGTCGACGATTTCGAGAACACCGATCAACCGATTTGAGTAATTCAAAAAACATTCGATTCGTATTGATAAGGAGACGTGCTGATTAGTTTTTGGCGAAGGCAGGTCTAGTCGTTCCGAAGATACGGGGCAAAAATTGCCAAAAACGATAACTCAGTTTTTAAGAGAACGGAGCGTCCGATTTTAATAACTCAAAAAACATTTTACTTTTATTGACCAGATGAAAAACTGATTACATTTTTTGGATTGCAAGTCCAGCGGTTATAGACTCTCAATAAAATTAAGTTAAAAAAATGTCATTTAGCGGTCAAAAATGTGTATTGGATACATGTACATCAAATTATCAGATATTTTATAGATATTTTAATATAATGTGTACACATTTTGTGTAATTTTTTTTTAGTTCCGTACCAAGATTTTTAATTACGGTACGGGAAGTTTCAGCAATTTGTCTTAAGGCACGATGCCATGCACCCCACTAGTTTTGTTCGATATTGAGACCTATCTTGAAGAAGAAACTTAAGTTGAAGAACAAAAAATAATGAATTATATTTATACGTTTCGAAATGGTATGTGTGTCATCATTCAGCATTTTTTTTATATTTATACATCAGTATCTAAAAGAATTTTTACAAAAATTAAAAAGATTAAATTATTATAGATTAATATATTACAGATTAAAATAAAACTAGTGGGGTGCATGGCATCGTGTTTTAATTTAGTTTTATTGAGAATCCATAACTGCTGGACCTGTTTTCCCGAAAATTTAATCAGTTCTTCATATTGTCAATACAAGTAAAATATTTTTTTAAATTAATAAAATCGGACACTCCGTTCTTTTAAAAACTGAGTTACCATTTTTGGCACTTTTTGCCCCTTATCTTCGAAACGGCTCGACCTGCCTTCGCCAAAAACTAATCAGCCATGTCTCTTTATCCATACGAATCGATCAATTTTTTGAATTATTCAATTCGGTTGATCCGTGTTCCCGAAATTGTCGACGAAAATTTGTATCCGCACGCACACACACACACATACATACACATACATCCATTTTTTCTAACAAGGATGAAATTTGGCACAATGGTAGATTTTATGCCCAAACTGACCGTGTTAAAATATTAGAGGCCTATAAAAAGCGGTTTAATTATAAAAATTAATTCAAGTTTGCATTTAAGCAGCGCACATGCATCGCAGTGTACACATAGCATGGAGCGTTCTTTTAAATAATTTTTATAATTAAATCGCTTTTCATAGGCCTCTAATATTTTACTATGGTCAGTTTGGGCATAAAATCTACCATTGTGCCAAATTTCATCAAAAGCCCAGACGAGCAATGCGCGGGTTCTCCTTGTAAGATATGCCAAAGTGTTCAGAAACCTTTGAAACGTAAAGATATATAAAAATTTTCATTTTGGATTTTTTTGTGATTACTATAACATGCCCTATGGGAAGTTAAAATATATATATATATATATATATATATATATATATATGCATGTATATACACTTGTATATATATTGTATATCAGCCACTACATTGAACATATGTTCAATTCAGTGCCAACCACACAACAAAAAGACTTGACATATGAGCAACTAGAAAGCAAGTCAAGGTTTTCCAATCACGGAAACTATTATTATTTTATTTAAGTCCATCCTTAAAAACAATTCATTAATTAATAAGTATTTAGTGAACGAAAGTGATAAATATAAATATAAATAATTAAATATAAAAAATAACTGCAAGTGCTTTTGTGAGAAGAAATCAGTTCTGTGTTTGTGTGACTGAACAAAACAGCGCTGTGTAAAACACTCGCTGTATAAAATAATAGGTAATAATAATAATTTAATTTAATATTTATCATTAATAAACATATTTAATTGCATTTAGTGCAAAAGTTAATTTCATAATTCATCATTTTTTATCATCTTGTTGTTTTGTTCTCCATCTGTCAATTACCAGCCATGGCTGTCAAATCACCAAGTTAATCAATCTTATTTTGTGTTTATATTTATTAGTTATTATTTATTAAACAATGCATTGTTAATTTATCTAGAATTTTGAATTTTAAAATTTACGTATACATACAGCATGAATATTTGGACCACGAATTTAAAATTTGCAAGTTGTATAATTGGTGCTGATTGAGGTAATAGAAAATTCAATATGAAATAAATATAAATACAATTTGGACTACATTTGTAAATTAAGTAAGATAAAACAATATTTATGTTATGTTAATTGATGTATACTACATTGCATAAGAATTTTTATAAATATGCTCCATTTGGAAGCAGATTTTAATAAAAATTTTATTAATTGTTATGGTAATCAGTATCGAATACTCTTGCTTTGAATAAAAATATTCATTCATGAGTCTATATACATTTTTTTATTTAATCGACTGATTAAACAAGTTATATATATATATATATATATATATATATACACATATATATATATGTTTTTTATTTCGACGAATGGGCTGCCAGTTACTTTGAATATATATATATATATATATATATATATATTCATTTATTTATTTATTCATCGTCCAAAGCAATACTATAATGAGTTTACATTTTATCATGTACGAATCATATTATACTAAAGACAATAAAGGAGAGAATATATGGTATTTTAAATTACATAAACATCTTTTAAGATATATATATATATATATATATATATATATATAACACTTTGTATAAATAACAAATATGCAACACTAATTCAATTTAAAACAAAGACTGCTTTAAATATATCAATCTCAGAAGCCATGTCTAACTTATTTCAAGAGTCTGTATATATTTCTTATTTAATCGACTGAGTAAGCAATTTCTTCTTCTAACATATTGTTGTCTTAACATCGAGTATATTGCTCAAATAATAATAATGTTTTCATTTTTCAATCACAAATTACAATTAAAATCTTCAGTGTAAATGAAATTGCTTACAATATACTCTATTCAGTAGCTAAATATTTATACCAATCACTCTCGAATATATGTAATTTAAATAATTTTAATAATACTTTTTGCAAGTAAGCAATTTCTTCTTCTAATATATTTTGTCTAAATTTTTTATTAGATAAAATATTCAACTGTTTAAATATTATGTTTAAACTACATATACATTTATCTTATTCTCTTCATTACACTATAATACATTATAATAATATCCATCCTTGTCCCTTCATCTTCGACACTTCAGATTTATTTTCAAATATCTCTGTATATATTCTCATGTATAGTACTATGTCAAGCATTGTAAAAGATAGTTGGTGTTTTTCTTATTTTCAAAAATTAAAAATAATTTGAATAAAATATTAGTATATAATTTTTACTGTTTTGAAATTACACTGAAGATGAGGCATACCATGGTCTCGAAACTTCTGTAATTATTAAATAAAGTGTGTGTTAAAAATCTGAGTGTTGTATTGTTCATATTTAACATTTAATTATACTAGTATTTATACATACTATTCTAGTTAATAAAATAAAAAGGAATAAAACAGTATTATAAAAACAATTTAAATTTTTCTTCAAAGTTGATAATTATATTTTTTCCCGTTTTTATCTTTATTATTACAATGTTCAACTTATATTTCCAAAATAGACTATACTTAGAAGTATAATTAATAAAACTACAGTCAGTATCAAATATATTTGTTTTAAATAATTTTAATTCAGGAGCCCATAACCTGTTAATGTAATAATTGATCAATTTCTTCATCTAATATTCAGTCTTTAGTTATCGAGTGTATAATAAGTTTATGATGACTAAAAATATTACATTAATTTTATTGTTGCAAATTTTAATTTTAATCTTTCTACAGATAATTTTGTCAAAATGTTGTATAAGTAGAAGTAGAATTAATCACCTTTTATTGAGTAGTCAGTACCAGATACATTTACTTCAAATTAATAGATTAATTTATAGATGTATATAGATTATTTTTTCTTCTTCTGATATATTGTGTATAACACAATCAGGATTACAAAAAATATACTGATTTTCCTCTCTGTATAATTAATTCCTCTCTGTAAGAATAACAAATTGTTATTAAATTCTTTTTGCAGATATTTTTGTCAAAATATTGTAAGCTAGAAACAATAAAAGTTGATTAATTAGTTATACTATTGACTAGTTTTTCTTCAAATAACTATAATCATTTACGAGATTTACATCTTTTATTACTCGAATGATTAAACAGTTGCTTTTTTTAATATATTGGGTATAAAATAAAATTATGATATACATGTTTCAATTATAATTTAAAATTTATTTCTTTTTCCAGATAATTTTGCCAAACCATGGTAGATGTGCAATCCTCAAATATGCCAAAAAGTTTATATCTGTTAAGCATAGCTTGCGTAGGTTCAAATTTGCACAAAAGACCTACGGATAAAAATGTCTTACGAACTTTGCCAGATAATGTCCTCATGGATATATATTACACGGTGAGTTCTATCATGTCAATATATGGATTATTAGGATTATCTTTTTATCACATTAATAATTTGATAAGAGGAGTTCAAACAACAATTCGAAATCTGCTAATGATAATAATAATAATTTTTCATTTATTATAAAATATATATATATATATATATATATATATATATATATATATATATATATATATATATATATGTTTGTGTGTATCCCTTCAGCATGCTCAACCTTCAGACAAATTTCTATTGAATCAAATTGATATAGATCAATCAATTTCAATAGAAACATGCTACAATCTTAAACTATTTATAGCCATTGTTAGTTTGTTTTATAGATGAGAAAAAACTGCGGTTCGGGGTCCAAAAGGGATATTTTTGATAAAAACAAAATATTTTTTAAATAAATTTCAAAATATATATTTATTGTGATAATTTTAGAATAAATAAATCACAAACGCCACTGCTTTTATATTACCTCAATTTTAATTGTTTCCCGAATTCATAGAGGCGCCACTAGCTGTAGCACGTAAATCTACCCCTAGGTTTAATTCCAGAATAGAATCTAGATAGAGAAATGATAATTCTGCTTAAATTGAATAAAATAAATTAGAATATACGAGTATAATATATATTTTCAAATAAATCACAATTAATTTTGTTTTCCGAATTCATAGAGGCGCCACCAGCTGTAGCACGTAAATCTACCCCTAGGTTTAATTCCAGAATAGAATCTAAATATAGAAATGATAATTCTGATTAAATCGAATAAAATAAATGACCACATAGGCGTATAATATATATTTTCAACTAAATCACAATTAATTTTAATTGTTTCTCGAATTCATAGAGCCTAGCACCAGCTGTAGTACGTAAATCTACCCCTAGGTTTAATTCCAGAATAGAATCTAGATATATAAAAGATAATTTCAATAAAATCAGTGAGAATATACGAGTATAATATATATTCTCAACTAAATCACAAAAATAATTAAATTAAAAAAAAATTAAACGTTTAAGTTCAAATTAGCTATTTACATGATTTACAATTTTTGTTTTAATTTTACAATAATATTTTGTATTTGAACCTAAATTACTTGAATTAAATTAAAACTATACGTATATCCTAATTTTGATAAATAACGATGTACATTAATAGTTTTATTAATTTTGATATATAATATATTTAGTACCTTACAGGTGCATGTCGAGTTTTTAATTACCTTTATTCTTAATTTTTATTACTATATTATTAATTGTTTATAATTTATTATAATATATATGTGTGTGATAAAAATAAGAGTTCACCTTCTTGAAAAAAATATAGTTTTTTTAATGTCTTAATGAATTTATGAGCCAAATAATGAGTGTTTTTTGTTTATATTATATTTATTATGGCATTTAAATTATGTCGGAAAATATTTAGTGCCAAGATTTGTTTAGAATACAATCAGATTATAAATCATTTGCTCATATAAATTTATTTGTTTATAATAAACATTGACAAACTGCAATTTTATTTTGCAATATGATTTATAACTAAATATGATTTATGACTCAAATCAATAAATATACACAAACATATACACCAATAATTTGTTTCACAAATTACTTCCAAATGGTCGTCAGTTATATATAATTTTAAATTTATTTTTTTAAATTAATAAAATTATTTTAATTTTTTTTAAATATTTAAATTATTTTAATTATTACAGTTTAGGTTCTAAGATAGCTATTAAAATTTATGAATTTATTCCTGTGAATTTAGAGTTTCTTTCTTTTTCAATAAGTATTCTAGAATTTGTGCCCCCCTTTCTTCAGGAACTTTAAAGTATTGAAACTAAAAATTTGAATAAAATTTAAATTATAAATTCATATAAAATAATAATTTATAAGTTTTGTGTATGTTGTGTATTAGAGCGGGTAAAACCCTTATCTTTCGGTCAATGCACGGGACGTCAGAATTCATTTTAGAGCGATGGTTTCTTCAGCAAAGTATCTTACTTTGATCCCTAGTATCCGAAAATCATATATGCCTAAGTGACCTTTTTTAAATTGACCCGCCCTATTGTCTTAAATGAGTAAAATTCTGAATTTGTGTTACTAAACTTTGTTTTTTTATTACGGTTGTGTGTATATTTTAATCTTAAAATGCTATTTCATACTTTGTGTCTATTTTTGAATTTTCTGTTTGTGGAAATATTTTGTAAAAAATTGCAGAATCTATTTTTATAAAGATAAGAGACACAAAGATATCACACCATTCACACAACCTCTATTTTATTTATAATCATGTTATATATTCACTTAATGTTACTAGATATTATATAATTTAGCAGTTGTAACAGATATTGTAATAAAAAAAAATTACACGACCTATTTCTCCATAAATTCATCAAGTTGCATTAAGATATACACACAAATATAATAAAAACATGAAATATAATAAAAACATGGTTCAATATACACATGTGACTCAAATTATTATCAAATATAATTTTTAGTTACTGTGTAATTTATTTAATTTTTAGTAAGCCTTAATTAAATATTATTTAATTTCAATCCTCCAAAGACAAGAAGTAGATTTTTTTCTCGTTTAAATTAAATTAAAAAGTGTATAAATGAATGAATATTTTTAAAATTTCTGGAGAATGAAACATGGGAAAAATAGAAATATTTAGAAATGAATATTTCTTTGAAAAAAGAGGTTTTTAATTCAGAAAAGTAAAAGCATATGACGAAAGTGAAAGAAAATAAAGTCATAATATAATAAGGGAAAAGAAAAATGATATAAGCAATAAGGGAAAATAATATAAGAAATAAGAGAAAATAATATAATAAATAAAGGAAATAAGGGAAATTAATATAAGAAATTAGGCAAAATAATTTAAGAAATAAGGGAAAATAATATACTCGTATGAAATAAAGGGAAATAAGGGAAAATGACATAAGAAAGAGGTTTTTGATTTAGAAAAGTAGAAGCATATGAAGAAAGTTCAAAAAATAAAATCATAATATAATAATACTTAAATCTCCTGAAGAATGGAATGTGGGACCCTAAGAACGCAGAAGATATTTAAAAATGAAATTGAGTAAATAATTTTTCGAAATACATGTTATATGTATCACTCTTTTATTCGCAGATGTTACAAGAAGAAGAGATTTGTAATTTATCAATGGAGTTGGGCGATCTAGAGATTTTTGCAAGACTTTTAAGGGAGCTAAGTGCCAGAATAAAATTACTCAAATGTTTTCAGGTAAACAGTCTAAATTTTTATTTAAATTATTTGAATGAATATAAATTGTGATTTTGTTTTACCAGGCTGTGATGGATCATAAATCAAACTCGGCCAGAGATTTATCAGATCAGATGGCAGAGAAATGTTCAGAAACTGATCCACAAGATGAAAAAAAGGCAGTGGAGACTATACAATTAGGTCTTAGATTAGGTCAGTATAATTTTATTAATACAGTATTAAAATGGTCTACTTATACTTATCAAAATGTAAAAAATCTAATGCAGTCGGATCATTCAGTTTATTCTGACCAGAAAGCATCTAATTTAGTTTTAATTGAGTTCTTTTAGAAGTTTCTTTTTGAATGGACAAAGAATCTAAAACCTTCTGTTTTGAACTCCTGTTAAATAGTAGATTATTTCAAACAAATTGGTACATAATTTCAGTCATATTGATCAAAGATTAATGTACTTACAAGAACAATTGAAAGTTTTATTTGCACTTCTTCGAAACCAAGTGCTATCAATATTTTTCGAAGTAAAACTTCTTTGGGCGCGACTAGGGTGTAAATCTGTGAAAATGCAACGGAAAAAGCGTTACGGCCGAGTCGAGTGCCATTGATACGTCGTTCGCTCTCGATAATATCATTTCTATACGGGTCGATTGTGATTGGTCGTCGTGTCGCGTGAGAGTGTTCTTTGCTTCCCCGCATGCGAGAGTTTTTTAAACGTCCTAGTAGATTTCTTGATTTAATAGAAAATGTCTAGATCGGAAAAATATTTTATCCCGTCTTCATTTAATAATCTTCATGAAAAATCTGTGCCGTGTAAGAAACGTAAGTTTATTGAAGTTAAACGAAGCAGCGTTTAGCGGCGTATTACTGTATTTATAAATTAAATTAACGGCATGTTTTGTGAATGATTCCTATTTTTGTTATATAGTTATTTTATTCTGTTAGTTATCTAATTTATTGTTTTATATTAATCTTCTATCCTCAGGTGGGTTTTTGTCAGATGCTGGATGGTTCACACATAGCGAAAGAGTTCTATTATGTGTTCGTACATTATGTCACGATTGCAAACGAACTGAAAGAATGATGCATCTGACATTACAGTGCTATCAAAGGTATATAATTAAAATATTAAATATATACAAGCAATAGTATTGCATTTTCTAATTAGTAAATTGTTTGTTTATCTTTTTCCAATAGATTGTTGCACACACAATCAATATTTTATCGTTTGGAGGCTGCTTTGGAGACTGCAAAAATGTCGACAGAATTAGTTGAACAAGTTTTACATGGTCAGAGTTCTTGTTCTAAACCAGAGCAAGGTGAGTTGATATTTTATATTACTTTATGTAAAAGTATTTGTAGAACAAAAAAATTGCAACTGTTATTTGTATTATGTTCATAGAAATCATTTTTATCAATATGCTATAACTAGGGAATGCAAAACCGGTATACCGAAATACCGGCATACCGAACTACTGGTATATCGAAATACCGAAATATCGGTATGCATTTTTTAGCAATATTAATACCGGTATTTTTGGTATTTTTACATAAGTGCTAGTTGATACACATTGCGCTCATCGTTCTATAGTATAAACAAATGTCGAAATATTATCTCAACTTATCATTAAAATGAAAATTTATTGCTTTCCAAAGGGCTTCATATATTGTCTAAGTAAATAGAATCGAATTAATAAATAATAATGTTTATTTAATCTTTTAAGCTTATGTAAAAATGTTTAAATGTTTTTTAAAGTGGCATCTGCGCGAAAATATTTTATATCAACAATTATAGTATATTAATATTAGGTAATACAATTTACTATAATAATATTAAATATAATAAATATTATGTTCGTTAATGAGTTTTTGGTCTTCCTTACTCTAACGTTTGATTTTAGTGAAAGGTACTTAATGTAGTACTCAATACTGATATTCAAATACAATTGATTTGATGATCAAATACAATTATTGTTTTTTAACTTCCTGTGGGGTTAGTTATAGTAATCGCAAAAAAATAAAAAATGAAAATTTTTATATATCTTTACGTTTCAAAGGTTTCTGAACATTTTGGCATACCTTAGAAAAAATGAATGTTCATGTGTGTGTGTATATGTATGTGTGTGTGTGCGCGGATACAAATTTTCGTCGAAGATTTCGGGAACACCGATCAACTGATTTGAATAATTAACTAGTGGGGTAGGTGGCATCGTGCCTTAAGGCAAATTGCTGGAACTTCCCGTACCGTAACGAAATGTTCGAGGAATATTGAATGTTTTCAAATAGATTATTATAAATATTGTAACATTGTCTAATATTTATAAATATTATATAAACTGAATTGCAGAGTTGAAATTATTTGTAAAGTATATTAGAACTATAGTCAATATTAAAAATAAATATTTTCGAAAATATTTCGTTCTTTGAATCATCTAAATCGGACGCTTAGTTCTCTCAAAAACTGCCATTTTTTACATATTTAGCTCCGTATCTTCAAAATGGCTGGGCCTGCCTTTGCCAAAAACTAATAAACACTTCTCCCAATCATTACTAATTGAATGTTTTTTAGATCATTCAAATCGGATACTCCGTTCTCTCAAAAATACGATTTCTATTTTCTGCACTCTTTGCTCCGTATCTACGAAACGGCTGGACCTGCCTTTGCCAAAAACTAATCAGCTCTTTTCCCTATCAATAGGAATCGGATGTTTTTTGAACCATTCAAATCGGTTGATCCGTGCGCCCTAAAACGTGACTGGAAATTTGTATCCACACATACATACACACACACACACACATCCATTTTTTCTGAGGTATGCCAAAATGTTCAGAAACCTTCAAAACGTCGAGAAATGTAAAAATTTTCAATTCCGATTTTCGGCCCATTACAATAATTTACCCTACGGGAAGTTAAAAAAACATTCGATTCGTATTGATAAGAAGAAGTGTTGATTAGTTTTTGGCAGAGGCAGGTCTAACCGTTTCGGAGATACGGGGCAAAAAGCGTCAAAAACGGTAACTCCGTTTTCAAGAGAACGGAGCGCCCAATTTTAATAATTCAAAAAGCATTTTACTTGTATTGACAAGATGAAGAACTGATTAAATTTTTGAAAGGCGGGTTTAGCGGTTTCGGAGATTTAGTAAAAAAAAGTAAAAAAATGCCATTTGACGGTCAAAAATGATCATTAGACATATGCACATCAAATTATCAAATATTTTATGGAGACTTCAATAATTTAACGTCGTTTATTCGTTAAGCGGCGACGCGGCGCTCACGCGCTTCTATACTGCAGCTAAAGCAGTGCGATTGCCTTGAAAAAATTCCAAATTTCCAAAATATTTCAAAATAAAAATAAATTCCAAAAGTTTTTTTTTCCAAAAAACTCCATTTTTTCATAAATTCAAAAATTCTCAAAAATCTAATTTCTTTCAAAGTTAAAAAAATGAATCTTTTTTAAAAATTTAATTTTTGGTACGGGAAGTTTCAGCAATTTTCTTCAAGACGCGATGCCATACACCACTAGTTTTATTGTATAATTGCATATAGTTGAAGTTGTATATATAATTTTTTAAATTTGTACAAATAACTATCAATTTTGTTTATATTTAAGACGATAAAAATACCGGTATTGCCGGTTTTAACATAAAAAATACCGAAATACCGGTATTGAAATTTCTTATCGGTGCATTCCCTAATAGCAACGTTATCTGAGAAAAGTCCCATAAATATCCTCTTCTCAAATATCATTTATTCATTTTATCCAGATGATCCTGGTGAAAGTACTTCTAGTGAAATATTACTGAATTGTCAGAGTTCCATTTCTTCGGATAGTGAAGATAATTTCAGTGAAGCTGGTCCTTCTGAATGCTCTTCGTGTGAAACAAAAAATCTTGCCATATCATCAGAGTCAACTGCTGCATCATCAGAAAGGTCATATTTTTTTAATCCGGATATTTTTGTTAAAAGCAATTATTCTTTGTGCAATCAAGCACCAAATGATGGACTTGGCAGACATTTGGCAGCTTTGTATGCTGAGCTTTCACGCTTGTGGTTTAATAGAAGTGATTACGATGCCAGTTATCAGTATAGTGTTAAGGCTTTGAAATATTTGAGAGGCGATGCTCCTGCCAAGTAAGTGATAATAGATATATAAACTAAATTTATTAAACTTACCAAAGATTTGCTTAAAAGTTGTTTATGACTTTATAGATGGCTATAATTATATTTTTACTATTTCAGAGTTAAGATTGATGTTCTTCGTCAAGCAGCCAAATCTTGTGTGGTAAAAAGAGATTTTGCAAGAGCAGGGTTGTTGATCAGATTAGCCGTTTACTTAGCCAGAGAAACATTTGGATTGAAACATCCTAAATACTCGGATGCTCTAATAGATTACGGGTTCTATTTGCTTAATGTAGATTCTATAGCTCACAGTGTCAAAATATATAAGGTAAACTTAATAGATTATGAATCTCTATCATGTTGTAAAACTGTATTCAAATGTCTTTATGTTTTCAGGATGCTTTAGATATAAAATATGCCATATTTGGAGTATACAATCTTCATGTGGCCATAGCACATGAAGATCTTGCCTATGCACTCTATGTACACGAATACAGGTATTTTTAATAAACATTCTATATTTTTTTAACTTCCCGTAGTGTAAGTTTTAGTACTGGGCCGAAAATTGAAAATGAAAATTTTTGCATTTTTTCACGTTTCAGAAGTTTCTGAACATTTTGGCATACCTCAGAAAAAATGGATGAGTGTGTGTGTTTTGTGTGTCCGCAATTTTTTGTCCACGTTTTCGGGCGCACGGATCAACCGATTTGAATGGTTCAGAAAACATTCGATTCCTATTGATAGGGAGATGTGCTGATTAGTTTTTGGCAAAGGCAGGTCTAGCCGTTTCGGAGATATGGAGCAAAGTGTGCAGAAGTGGTGATTAGTTTTTGGCAAAGGCAGGTCCAGCCAATTTCGAAGATACAGAGCGAAATGTACAATAAATGTCAGTTTTTGAGAGACCTAAGCATCCGATTTGAGCGATTCAAAAAGCTTTCTGCTTATAATGCAATCCAGTCATTTGGTGCAAAAAAGGCTGTTGCCAATATAGTACTGCGGGAATTCTGAAAGTTGGTAATCCTATAGATTTATAAAACAGAACAATCAAATATTGTACGAACAGTACGAATTAAACTAGATAAAATTTCCTACAATTCATTATCCTATAGGAAGATCCGATATTGCGGCGCGAGCAGCAAAGACTTTCAGGCGCTCTTGATTTTACAAAAAAAAGGTTATTGAATGAATTATAGGAAATTTCATCTAGTTTAATTCATACATAGCTACTTTTATCGTAGAATGAGTTAGAAAAGAGATATTCTAAAAAAAAACTGTTTTTTGGCGCCATTTTTCCATTATGGCGGCGACTTGCCGTAAAAATTTGAGGTAGCAAAGTTGAAAATGGTGAAGAGCAGCACCTCGAAATCTATAAGATTACCAATTTTTGGAATTCTCGGAGTACTATATCGACAAAAGGACTTAATGACTGGACTATTGACGAAATGATTGTTTTTGGGAAAAGCAAAAAAAAAATCAACATTTACAGGTCATGAAACTTACATTATGATGCCCTCGACCGGGTATACTTATAAATCACTCGAAAATTAATATATTGATTTCTTATGGCTTAAGTTGCTTATTCACACTTGTATGCAACTTGCCTTCAGGCAAAATGCCACTAACACCCAGTTCATAAACAGTTGTTTTTTAATCCCTAATTAAAATTCTGACCCTGACCCTGACTCTGAGTGATGAGTTTAATTCAAAAATGTTTTAAGTAGACTATTATATTTTTCAGCTCTGGGCGTTTCTACAAAGCACGAGAAAATGCTGAAAAGGCCATAGAAATTATGCAGCGTTTAGTTCCTAGCAATCATCTGATGCTGGCTTCTGCGAAACGTGTAAAAGCTCTTATTTTGGAAGAGATTGCCCTGGACAACATAGGTGAAGGTACACTTTTTGTTGGTGTGTACTTATTTAAATTAAAAGTATATTGATAGCTCAACGACAAATAATCAAATTAATCTATGATTTTTGATTCAATAATTTTGGTAAGACTTATACAAATTTAGTTCTTAATGTGTTTATCTTCTCTAATTTTCGTTTTCGAAGTTTCTGATATTTTCCTTAAAACTTGTATCGACGGCATTTTTTTAAATTGAATAAGTATATTCATAAATGTGAACGACAAGCATAACAAATATTATTCATAAGTAAATCTTTTACTCTACAATGTTTCTAAATTTTGTTTTTGTTAATAGCAGAGAATGAACTTTTGTATGAGTCCGAAAAACTACACTTAACTGCTTTGGAATTATCTACAATGGCCTTTGGAGAACGGAATGTCCAGACTGCTAAACATTATGGAAACCTCGGGAGACTTTATCAGAGTATGAAGAAGTTCAAGGTTGGTTCAAAAGATTTTAATTTAACATATTATGAACAGGTAACCAAACAGACCAAACTGATATGCGTAGTGGACGAAATTTTAGAAAGTAAATTAGTAAAGTGAAAATTGGTAAAAGAGAGAAAAACAGAAATTAAGTCTCGTACATAAGTGAAAAAAAATCTACATGACAATTTATATAAGTTTCAATAATTTAAAATCAAAATATTCTACAAATTGTAAGTAAGCAATGCCATTATATTTCGAAGAAAATTAGAGCAATATGATAAAAGATTTTAGTTAAAATATTTGCATTGACTTATTTTTTACCAACAATGTATGATTATAAATATGTATACTATAACTCGTATAAGTATTCAAGTGTTAATTTCAAATTTGTTAATAATTTGTGCACTTTAGCTTACAATGTTTTAGAACATAAGTTTTATAAAAATGGTCAAAATAAATACTTTTAACAATTAATTACAAACAAACAGCTTTTGCTTGGATTCTTATTTTATGAAAGAATATTCATGGTGTATGCAATAAAAAACTAGGCTTCTGAATGTTTGAAATCAAATCAGTTTTATTTAAATAAATTTTTCAATTGTGTGTAAAGAAATTTGTAGAAGAAATAAAAATATGATATTATAAATTTGTTATGTAAAATCGTTGAAGAACTTGAGCAGTTACCTCTTTCATAAGTAAATCAATTGAGTGAAAGTATTCTGCTCTAGGTGGGTATTTATACCAGCCCTGCTCATAGTTATTACCATTTATTATAAATGTTCATATATTATATTATACTTATGTTAATATGTGTTAATTATTATAAACAATCATATAAAATGCAACTATATATAGTATTTTTTTAAAGTATATCTTTTCATTTGCAGGAGGCAGAAAGTATGCACCTAAAAGCGATTGCAATTAAGGAGCAATTGCTGGGATCTGATGATTACGAAGTCGGTTTATCTGTGGGTCATTTAGCATCTCTCTATAATTATCATATGCTACAATACAGGGAGGCTGAGACACTTTACCATCGCAGTATTGCTATAAGTATGGAATCTTTCACAATAATGATTGAGAATTTATATGCAATATTTAAGAGAAATCATTTGAATGATTTGAATCACAATATTCGACTTTGCACACTACTAGTGGTTTTTATTGAAGTATTACGTTTTTGAAATGCAAGTTTATGTTCTCTGGCTCGTTTTTTAAATTTTTGTTTTCTTGAACAATGTATCTATGATGCTGGACAATTTTTTAAATTCATTTTCCTCATCATTGTGTTATTTTTCTATGTCTTTTATAGTTAATGTTTTGTTTTTATAAAAAATGTCAGGTAGATCTATTAATCTTCTATAATAAAAAAAATACTATTTTTAAGATTGTTAAAATATTCATAATTCATTCTAGGTTTAAAGTTATTTGGTGAAACTTATTCAGGACTTGAATACGATTATCGTGGCCTGGTGCATGTTTATCATGAATTGAATGACAATGACAAGATGTGGCAGTATGAGGAAACATTAAGTCGCTGGAGACAATTGAGAAGAGATCAGGTAAAATAATTGTAATTGTTATAATTTAGTTTCATATATATAATATAACATAATATAAATATATGTAATATATGTCTCTTTCTCCTATATTATTACATTTATTATTATGTTAATTATTTTAGGTGCCCAATCAAGTAGAAATAGATATTCAGGAACCAATTAGTATAGAAGATGTTACACGAAGGTTTTTCGCAATGTGCAAACACAAATAAGTGGTACAAGAAGCAAAAAAACAGAAATTAAGTCCCGTACATATGTATAACAAGCATAAGTGAAAGAAATCTACATGACAATTTATATAAGTTTCAATAAATTAAAATCAAAGTATTCTACAATTTGTAAGTAAACAATGCCATTATCTTTCAGAAAAAAAAACTTAGAGCAATATGATAAAAGATTTTAGTTAAAATAAAATATTTGCATTGACTTATTTTTTACCAACAATGTATGATTATAAATATATATACTATAACTTGTATAAGTATTCAAGTGTTAATTTCAAAATTATAAATATGTTAATAATATATTCAGAAAAACTATTTGATTTAGGAAAAGTATTTTGGAAAGAGAGCAGTTTTTTAATAGTATTAAAAATTTATATATGACATTTAAATTTAAAATTAAAATACTATGTGAATACAATTTTTCATTGCTGTTATTATGAGCACATAAACTCACCATAAATTGAAACAATGAGAAAATTTTTTTGCAAACAAATAGTTTTAAACTATTTGCCATAAGAAAAGATGTTATTTTAAACAGCTTACAAATAAAAACACGAAAGAATATATGCATAAATAGTGATTATAAATCTGTGAAGCAAAATAAAATGTATAGTATTTGTTTATCATGAATATAACTAAAAAATATTTTAAAAATAGTTGTTTTGTAATTATACTTCTTGTTGCAAAATCATTTTGCAAAGTTTTAATGCTATCATATTGTAATACTGAGAAACTCTACATTTATTAAATGATTATTTGTTTGATTATTTAAATAATTAAATGATCATTTCCCACTAAGCAAAAATCCGTAATATTTATGTAATTTTTACGCAAAAAAGTTACATACTTATGTCATTTTTACGTAAGATTAATGTAAGATATGTGTCATAATTTCGCCTATTTTAAGTAATGTGGATTACGTAATATGGATTACGAAAATATTTCATAATAATAACGTAATTTTTGAAAAAAAAATGACGTGGAGGGGCCCTTTTTTACACACATACATAAATACATACAGGCATATTCGTATATATGAACACACACATACACACATATGCGTATATGTGAACACATACATTCATGAACTTAGGAATGCGTATACACATAGTATGTACATACATATATATTTTATATGTATGTACATATACACACACACACACACACACACACACATATATATATATATATATATATATACTATCTGAAAAATAAAAGAAAAAGCACATTTATATGGTATGTTTATTTTTTCGGCATATGTACACAATTTTAACATTAGCAAATCCACGAAGTAATAAATAATAATTCACAATTTTTATAAAATAATGTAATTACATATGACATATTGATCAACATTTTCATGGCAAATGATAAAAGAAATGCAAATTTAAAATTAAACTCGAAATAAAAATCATCGAAGTATCCTTTACAAAGTCTTCATAAGTTCTTTCACTAAATATTTCATGGAATATATTATGTAATTAGGAATTGTATCTTCAATTAAAACTAAATGTGGTATAAGTCTATGATGTCTTCTCTACAAAAGCATTCTCGATATCTATTTCATGGCCCATTTGTGATGAAGAAATGCATCTCGGATATAAATTATTAGTTTTCGATTTTCACCTGAAATAAAAAACATGGTAATAATTTCTATTTAACTTTTAATACATATGTTTTTTATATACTTACACAAAGCAAATGGTTTTCAAAAGGTCAAGTGATTCTGTTATAAATAATTTGTCACTGATTTTTTATTAACAATAAAATAATATTTAGAATATGAAGAATAGAATAGAAGTTATTTATATATCTAATTATTATTAAAAAAAAATTTAATAACACACACAATCAATTTTTAGGTTAATGGAGCGTTTTAGAGTAAAGATTTAAGTAATTCATGTAATTTAAGAGCCTTTAAAATACATTTATTATAAACATATATTTTCACATATTTAATATCACTTTCACATTTAATTAGCAAATTAAAAATATTAATTAGACACTACAAAACACAACACTTAATTTAAAACACATGGCTCCCATAATGCATTTCAGGATAACTTGTTAACTTGGCATCATAGCCTAGGCTAGCGGCCGGCGGCCGGCGGCTGCCTCGCAGGATTAACGGTACTTATGTCGCTTAAGGCCGTTCATTGGTTGACAGTTTCGCTCATGAAACGAAATATTCCGAAAAGTCACGAGCTGTCGATCTTTATGTAATATATCTTATATATAAAAATGGATCGCAAAATGTGTTGGTAAGCGCATAACTCAACAACGCCTGGACCAATTTGGACAATTCTTCTTTTAAAATGTTCGTTCATGTCCAAGGATGGTTCTTACGGCGAGAAAAAATCGAATAATTGCCGGGAAAAACCTTAAAAACAGCCCTTTTCTTTTTTAATCGAGTAGGCAACGAAATTTGTAGAAAAAACAATGATCTACGTCATGACATTTTGTGTAGTTTTTGATAATCTAATTTTTAATATATTTATATAAACATAGAAATATCTTTCTATTAATTAACCAGCTATATTGGCAGCCAAAACATTGATGTAAATAAATTAAATTTCAAAATTCAAGAACAAATTACAGGCGAATCAGTTGATTCGGCAACTAACCAAGACGATCCACCGGAGTTTTTAAACTCGCTGGATTTTGATAGGATTGTCACCTCACAATCTTCAATTAAAGGTTGGATCGGCAATTATAATGTTGCAAAATATTGACCAACCGCGCCTTTGCAACGGCACAAGGTTAGCGATAAAAAAACTATCAAACAACGTGATGGAAGCAACTATATTGAAAGGATTATACTACATTTACATATTATACTATACTTAAAGCAGAAGATGTTCTCGCACCGTGCATCCCAATGATTTCGACTGATGTGCCATTTGAGATTAAACGACTACAGTTTCCAGTGCGTTTATGGTATCATTAAGTGTTTGTGATATTATTTTGGTAAACCCATGTTTCTTACATGGAAAATTGTATGTTGTCTGCTCCCGTATTGGAAAACCATCAGATTTGTTTGTCTATGCGCCAGGTAATCAAACAAACAACATCGTTCATCACAAAGCACTACAATAAAATTTGAACTGATTTTTGAATTATGATTTACATGATTAAAATTACTTACTTTTAAATGCTTATAGTGTTTTATTTAATTATTTTTAATTCACACCGAATTATTACCAGGGTAACCTTTCTGTTCAGGATAATTTTTTGCAAAGAATAGAAAAAAGGTAGGAACAGAACACCGCCACATTACAATTTTTTTTGACAGGACGAAGTCTGTCGGGTCGGCTAGTATGAAATAAAATCCTCATTTTTCTTACGTAATATTTTTTGCAGGTAAATTACGTAATATTTTTGTAATTATTTCGTAATATCTTATTACGTAATGTAGATTACATATTTCTTACACTAAAATTACGTAATATTACGTAACTGGTTTAGTGGGTTGTTTGTTATTCAACCGTGGGTGTTTTATAGAGTATTTTTATTTGTTTTACCAAGAGAATAGTCGCATATCAATCAATTTGGTGCAAAGTCATGTAGAATACTGTAATCAGAACAAGGTAAATGATTTGATTCAATCCCCATTGGTTTTTTTAAATTAAATATTAGTCAACTGGCTAACTAGAAAATTAAATTTGCTGTTTTTACACAAAATTTTGATTAAAACCCAAGATTATAATATAACAAAATTTGTAATGCTCAATTGCTATCCTATCACAATCAGAAAAATACATTAATCTACTTCACATTAAGTTATAAAAGCTCCTACTTGGGTAATCCTGGTGTGACCATTTCAGCATCCAAAAGAATTGGAGACATGTGCTGAAAAATGCATGGACAACCCAGCTGTGAAGAAATTTATTCCAATTGTCATTTGTATTTTATCATATACAGTCATAAGAGATGACTGTTACATCATTATATAGTATATATTATATATTGTCGAAGACCTAAATATCTTAAGATGCTTTAAACGTCAGGCCTATGGACATAGAGCAATAGAGTGTAGAAACAAAATTGATTGTTCAATATGCACAGGAGAGCATTACATCAAAGATTGTAAGACGGATATAGAAAAATGCATAAATTGCCTTGAGTCAAATAATAAATATAAGACAAATTACAATACTAATCATAAGGCAAACAATTTCATTTGCCTTTGTTATCAGCATAGAACAAAAATCATCAGATTAGCGATTAATTACACAGACAAAATTAAAGATCAATAAAAAAAATAAGGGATATTACATCATTTATTGCAAATTCTTCATTTATATCCACTGCGTGTTTACAAACTTTGTTTGCAAAATGTAACTGGTGAAGAATTTGATAATTGTGTGAATCCTGTGACTGTAATGTGAATCACAGAAACATTATTAATTTTGAAAACAAATTTAAATTGGAAATTATAAATAGTAGGAAAGATCTAACAACCAATTCAAACATTTAACTACTACTACCGATTGGTAAAGTTTATCTAAACATTTTGTAGATTATCTAAATATTTTGTAGATTATCTGGAAAATTTGTATATTGTTTGGAAATGTATATTAACTGAAAACGTTATAAATTACCTAAAAACTATATTATCCTCCAATAGTATTCCTCCAATAGTAAATGTTAGAGATTTGGAGTAAATGATACAGATTGGAAATTAAAGGATGCCTTCAACTGTGAGTTGTTTTTAGAGCAGAATTTATAATGTTAACAAGTCTTAAACAAACAAAATAGGATAGTCTAAAAATTAATTTTTACCTCGTACAGTTTTTATTTCCAAATTAAAAAGTTTGACTTCTTCCTCGGGAAGGAACGCCATTAACAGGTTTTTTTTAAACACATCTTTCTTAGCTTACACTTTAATAATTAAAAATAATAAGTTTATAAAATATTAAAACTACGGCACAGAAGAGCAGATTATAATAATTATAGTTTGTTATACAATATTTTTGTATATGTATGTTCACTCACATTTTTTTTATTATTTTAAAATAACTGAAGGAAAACCCGCCATATTTGTTAAATGTGACAGTGATAAATGGCGCAAAAATTGATTGGGCGCGAACTTCAAACCGAAAAACTAAATTGTTCAAGAGCGCAAATTTCAAACCAAAAATTTAAATATCGATCTCACTGTAGTTAATTATTATAATAATATCATCTATAGTCATAATGTTATTGAGTATTATGAATAATTTGTACTATAATATTATTTCACCCATAGAAAAAAAATTATTTTGTGTAATATCTAATCTTTTCCGCAGTAGGCATGGTAACAAGATTCTGTATTAGTTGTTAATCAAAAGGTTATGTTATAAATATAAATGTTTATTCATTACTATTAAAAGTAAAAAGTGGAAGTCATGGACCGAAAAATTCAATGTTCATATTTATTAGATGCGTTACAGAAACTTCTAAAAGCAGGTTGGGATATATTTACATATAATAGTGATATAATTAATTATTTACAAATGTCTTAGAACTAGTGTATTTGATTTTCGAATGCCTAACCGAAACAATTTAATTTTACGCTCATTTTTTCGTATGTTGCATCTGTCATATTGGCAATGCATGCCGCTGTCATTATTCTCGCAGTATTTGTTGTTACTTTAAAGAAAAATTGTTTTTTTCCATTAAATGTGTGTTGAATTGGCAATATATTTGATAAATGTCATTTTTCATTACATTTTTATATATTTAGAATTATATATCAATCGACAATGTGGTGAAAGTACACATGCTAGTGCTATTCACAAATGTTGTGCTAAGACAGCAAAATATATCATTGTGACAAGTTTTGGTTAAACTAATAATAAAAAGCTTTAGATTATAAATAATTGCTTGTTTGTATTCATAATGTGAAACACGCGACCAACTTATGTCTATTACAAGTCCAATTTAGTATTAAAATAATCAAATAAATATGGATGATGAATATGAAGATGTTCCTGATGACTTCTTTGATGATTTTTCAAATGCAGACTTTATTGAAGGCCTAAATGTTATTGATTCTTGGGAACCACCTTTAGAAAGCTTGCCACCCAAAAATGATATTATTGTTATAGATGACTTAGACGATTGCAAGATTATAGATGAATACAATCAGAGTTCGAATGATAATGTTGCTTCGAATGGTACTGACAAAGCTGAGGAAAGTTTAGAAAAGGATTCTGATGCACTTAGAAATAGAAGTTCAAGTCGACATAGAGAGAGACTCAGGTTGATATATAATTATAAAAAATCTTCATTAGTAAGTGACATATTTTTACTAATTGTTTGATTTTTTTTAGGTTTCAGAACAGGCAGAGTGAAAGGTCACCTTTTCGAAAGTTTGAAGCTCCAGTAAGAAAATACAAAAACTCACCTCTCAGGACATCTCCTCAAAATGAAACCAAAAAACCAACTTCTTACTACGACAGAATATCTAAATCAAAGCATTCAAATGCATCACAGGAATCACGCAGCAAAAGGTCACCCTCACACAGAAGAAGAAGATCAAGAGATCACTTCATGAGATCACGCCGATCTGCTTCCAGAGATAGGCGATTGAGGCTTCGATCAAGATCCAAAGATTATTATGATGTATCAAGAAAAAATAGAAATAGATCTAGATCAAGAACTAGGTCGAGAAATAGATCAAGATCTAGGCGTAGGACAAGGTCCAAATCATTATCAATAACTAGATCTAGACGTAGATCTCGGTCCAGGTCAATTTCAAGAAGACGTAGGAATTTTAAAGATGCTTTTAGATTAGATGATGATGATAGAAGGGGGCATCATAGTAGACGAAGTTTGGATAGCTTTTCTATATCACCTGAATTAGATCATCATAAAAAAAGGTAAATATGTTTTGGAATTTTTTAAAGTCTTGGTGATATGTCCTTTGTTATTCAAACTATTTACATAAATGCATTAATTATTATTAATTAATTTCTTACTTTATTAATTATTAAAAATATGAATAGAATAATGAAATATTATTATTAATTTATTTACAACATTCCTGAAATTTCTTTCATTAAAAAAATCTAGTTGATTTCATTTAAAAAAATTCTATACTAAAGTATAAATTAACCAAAAACGTTGTGGAATTTCTGAAAATGTTGTAGATTGTTTGCAAACGTAGTAGATTGCCTTAAAATGTCAAAGGTGGTCTACCAATGTTGTAGATTGCCCAGAAAATGTTGTTGATGGTCTTAAAACGTTGCAAATTATCCAAAAACATTGTGGAATATCTGAAAATGTTGTAGATGGTCTGCAATCTTTGCCAATTGTCTGAAATCGCTGCAGATTGTCTGAAATTGTAGCAGATTGCCTGAAAATGTAGTAGAATGTCTGAAATTTTTGCAGATGGACTGAAAATGTTGTAGAATGTCTGAAAATGTTGTAGAATGTCTGAAATCATTGCAGATTGTCTGAAAATGTTGTAGAATGTCTGAAATTGTTGCAGATTGTCTGAAAGTGTTGTAGAATGTCTGAAATTGTTGCAGATTGTCTGAAAATGTTGTAGAATGTCTGAAATTGTTGCAGATTGTCTGGAAATGTTGTAGAATGTCTGAAATCATTGCAGATTGTCTGAATATATTGTAGAATGTCTGAAATAATTGCATGTTGTCTGAAAATGTTGTAGAATGTCTGAAATCGCTGCAGATTGTCTGAAATTATTGCAGATTGTCTGAAAACGTTGTAGATAGTCTGAAATCATTGCCGATTGTTTGAAAATGTTGTAGATAGTCTGAAATCATTGCAGATTGCCTGAAAATGTAGAAGAATGTCTGAAATGTTTGCAGATTGTCTGAAAATGTTGTAGGTTTTATGCAAATGCTGAGAATTGTATTAAAATTTATAAATTGTTGGAAAAATTTGTAAATTATCTGAAAACATGCACTTACATGCACTATATTGTCTGTAAAGAATATTGATTGTCTGAAAATATTGTACGATAAATATATTAATCTTACTAGAACTACCATTGATGCAGTTTTTGCAAGGAATATTAAATTATAAGTTTGAAAATTACTTATCTCACTTCATTCATCATAAATGTATTATAAATTTGGATTTGGATATTGCTCTATTATTTATTGTAAATTGTTAATGAAACTTTGTCTCAAGGAAACAATGTGAATTCACTAAAAATCATATTGTAATTTAATTTGAAATTTACTATAGTCTATAAATATAATTTGCATTTGTATGTATCATTTCAGACATGCTATTGATAGCCAGAAATTCGATATACGTCGCCAAGATCCTTTATTAAATATTCCAACTTCATCAGCAGCTAAAGAACTTAAAATTAATACTCAACCAGTAATGTACAGCCCAAATCAAACCTTCGAATCAGAGTATAACATGACTGCAGTTACTTGCGCTCCACAAATGCCTCCTTTTCAATACTATCCCCAACAACCATATCCTATCAACCCACAATTCATGCAAATGACTCCAACGTATATGAATAATGCTCAGATCAATGTACCAGGACAAAATCTAATGCCGGTTCAGAATTTACAATATAATTTTAACCAGAATGCAAACATAGCCTTGCCAACAATACCAGAACAAAAGTCTTTGATCAAAAATGAACCGGTTGTAGAAAATAAAGCTCAGGTTGCTAGAAATAAAGTGGAGATCGATGCTAAGAAGGTAAATGACAATATTAAATAAAAATGATACTGATACACTAATTTATTTTAAATATTTTTTTTAGTTGTTTGCCGAAAAGAAATTATCATTGTCTGAATTTTTAACAATGTCAGCAAAGCGCATAGGTCAGTATAATATTTATTTAGTAATAACAAATCATCAGCATTACTGTATATTTCTTTTTTACAGAATCATCAGACAAAGACACAGGCAAAGTGGAAAATAAAGTTAAAAGTAAGTTTTTGTTTTATTTGATACTTATATTAGGTAATTAAGTTGTTTAAATATTTTAGTTTTGAGCGAAAATAATATTTTTATATTATATAATTCGCTCCGGCGGCAAAATTCATATTAATTTCGGAATTCGCGAGTGGAAAGGGTTGGTGAACATTATGTTGAAAATAATTAGCTTGATGATTGTAATTTTTTTTAAAAAACTTTATGACTATCTACAGCAACTCGGTTTACTTATAAATCGTTTAGAAATCTTAATAGTAGTACAAGCAATTTGCCTGAAGGCAAAATGCCATTTACATGTAGTAATTTTCAGAAAGAGAAGTTTATTTTTGCCTAAACATCTTATTTGCTAATTTTGTTTTCTCGATGTTTCAAGTCATTTTGAATCGAATTAACACAAGTCAGTAAGTACAAGCAATTTGCCTGAAAACAAAATGCCACTAGCATCTAGATTTTATTTTTATATTATATATATATATATATATATATATATATATTAATATTAATATATATTTGCCCTAAAATCTTCGTTATTTGATGTTTTATGGACGTTTCAAGTCATTCTGAATCGAATGAGATCAAATTTGGCTAGCGGTGCGTGGCATCGTGCCTTCAAGCAAAGTGCTGGAATTTCCCATACCATAATGAAATGGTCAAGAAATTTTAAATGTGCCTGAATTAAAATTAAAACTAGTTGGTATTGGTATTTTGCCTTGAGGCAACTTACATGAACTTCCCGAAATGTGTAAGAAATGACTTAATCAATCGAAATTGAAATTTAGATATTTAGATAAAATTTTCAACTGTTTATTTCATAAATAAAATTATCGTTTTTCATTAAATCTAAACATTGCGATTTCGAATAGAATTTTCTCAAACACATTTGGATTTTCTGTAATTATATTAACTATATTGCACAGACACGTGCTTTTATGCCCTAAAATTGTCGCTTATTATTTTAAATGTTAATGAATTGATAATGTTTGACTCATCACATCACAAAAACAACTTTTGACACAAATTTTGACTATAATATTTTCTCAAACTTTGATGAATTTTTAACATTAAACTATTTGTCGTAGGGCGGTAACATTTTAGTATGTTCTATAAGATATCTATTGTCAAAAACAAGCTTCATAAAAATCTACAAAAAAAAAGGGTGCGCATAAGGTTGACACGCGATTGAAGTAAAACTTATTTGCTAGTGTACAAGATGGCATTTAAGTAAAAATAATACATCATATAACAATTTTTAATATTGTTTATTAGAAATATGGTAACACTCGTGATGCTCACATTTATTAGTGTCAACCATTCTACACATTTGTACACTGATAAATTATAAATTATATATTTATAATAGTATTAAAAACATGTGTAATAATTAAAAACAATAATGTAATTAAAGTCATACTTCAAATATGACATGATCAGTCTGTCATTGTAATTAGCATTTAGAAATGAACTATATGAGAACGATGAATATTAAATGTAATGACAGTTTCAAAAGTAATACAACGGTGACATCAGAAGCACCTATAGAAATGAAGTAATTGATGATTAATAAATTCTATAATATTCGTACATACAGTGGACTATGTTAAACAACGCCTAAACAAATATTGTTTTCGCATCTTCAATCATCATGTAATAATTGTGTTTGAAGAACTTCATGTAGTTAAAATTAACATACATTCATTGACTGCTTGTATTTTTGTTACTTTTTCGCTGGCGGTATAATCTTATTCTTTAAACAGCTGTAATATCTGTCTTGCCTAAAAAATATTTTCCATTTTAATAATTTCAAAGATTTATAGAAACTACGAATAATATAGAAATAATTTCTAAGGAATAGGGTGAAATATTCTTCTGAATCAGGCATTTTTCATTAAATCAAGATTTGTACTACGATGTAACTTTAAAATTTTTATCTGTCTATGCTAATACCCTTGTCGATATCGGTACGCATACAACGTTGATGCCGGTACGCATACAAAGACATATCTCTATTCACATACACGACGACTAATCACAATCGACCCGTATTGAAGTGATTTCATCGAGAGCGAATAACGTACAGTTTTGGCGTAACACATATCCGTTGCATTTGTACGCCTAAAGAAGTTTACTTCAACAATTTTATAAACACACATTTATGAAAAAACATAAAATTAGCGAATCGGATTTTTTTATGAAACAAACTTCTCCTTCTGAAAGTTAGTAAAATACATTTTTAGAAACTGAAATGCATGAAATGAATTCTGTTATTAATTTAATTTTTACAATTACAGATATTATAAGTATTATAATTTTTAATTTTTAGTTCTATCTCGCTGTAATGAGGTATTAAGTTACCTCAATGAGTTGGAAAGGTTTCCAAAAGAATTTATTTACAATGATAAACGTTATGCAGACTTTCAAAGAATAATAAATCCTGCTTTACAATATTGTTCCCCGCTACGAAAAATAAAGGTGTCCAGATTTCGATTTACAACAATGCCAGAAGCGATATTAAAAAATAAAACACAAAGAATTCGAAGCTACATGAGAACGATGAATATTAAATGTAATGACAGTTTCAAAAGTAATACAACGGTGACATCAGAAGCGCCTACACAAGTTCCAGGGAAATATCATAAGTTTGTACAGACTGACAAATATGATTGTCTCGACTGTAAAATTCGTAAAGAGACAAAGATGGTAGATCAAGGTTGCCAAGTCAATGTGGAAGAACTTAGAACTTTATCCAACGAATCATCTACAACAAGATTTGATGATAGACCCCAACCAAATACTTTTAGACAAACAAATCCACGCGATTTCAGATTTCAAAATGTTCACCCTTCCAGAAACAATATCCCTTTGAACAGGGGACTGATGAATCCTTGCCAACTTTTGAATGCTCAAGACGGCATGGATTTTTCTGAAGACTTCGATCCAGCACAACTGGATTTGAGACAGACTTTTCCTTTTTCAAATGGACGAAATCCTAATCAGAATATTATAGGTAGCCCAGGAAATAGTAAAAGAAAACGTAACAGGAGCAGAAGAGGCGGAAAAAAGGTTTAAATAATAGATAATTAAGATTCAGTTTAAATTTTTCATTTAATCATTCATGATTTATTAAGTAGTTTTCTACAAACTTATTAGCATTTAAGACCAGTTGTAATGAACCGATTTGCATTTGGCAGGTCCTGTAAATATACTTAATATTTTTAAGAATTAAATGTTTTTATAAATTTTTATTTCAGAACACAATTTTAAGATCACTTGGGCACATATGATTTTCGGATTCTAGGGATCAAAATAAGATACTTTGCAGAAGAAACCATACCTCTAAAATGAATTCTGATGTCCCGTGCATTGACCCAAAGATGAGGGTTAAATTTTGAAAAACCTTTCTGGGGGGCGAACAGCGGGCATGGGTGGATTGACCTTTCCAAGATAGTGAGGGTTGTTTATGCATTTGGACGCGATTGGGGCACTCTGAAATGGGTCAAAATGGAATTTTTCAAATTTTTACCTTTGCTTTTGGGTCAATGCACGGGACATCAGAATTCATTTCAGAGGTATGGTTTCTTCAGCAAACCATCGTATTTTGATCACCAGTATCCTGTAAATATATATATATCCGTCAGTATATATATATATATATATATATATATATATATATATATGAGGTTTTTCAAATGCTGAAAGATATTAGATGAAATGTTTTCAGACATCCATTAAATAATAAAAAAAAAATTGTTGAAGAAGAATGTCTTCTCATCCTCAGTGCTACATTTAAAAAAATTACATGGTAAAATAATAACATATTTCCAGAACAATTATGATAACTAAATAATGTGGAAAATAAACGAAAAAGATTTATAACATAAAATTTGATGCTAAAATATATAGAAACAAGAACAGTTAATACAAAGTTATGGTTAAAAGTAAGTAACTGCATATTACTTTATATTTACTGCTTTATCTCTATAAATATTTAGCATTGAATTTCATGTTATTAACCTTTTTCATTTGTTTTCCAAATTACTTTTAATATTCAGTTATTTTAGAAATAATTTATTATCTACTTTGTAATTTTTTCAACATAGAACATAAGACAAGACAAACAGACTTGTTAAATTTTTATTTTATTATTGGGTGGTACTCGAAAACATTTTATATATATATATACTAGCTGACCCGGTAAATTGCATGATTTTAATCATGTATGCATTACTTATAAGTATCTAAAGTATGAAATTAGTAACAAATCTATCATCAAATCTATCAAAATATGAGATACATTATATACATATATATATATATATATATATATATATATATATATATATATATATATATAAATTAACAAGGTCTAGTAATCGGGCATATTATTAATAAAAAATATGAATTTCTTTCAAAAATCTATGTTACATCCACACGTTTCGGTTATAATCCTAGCCCTCATTCAGGGAAAACTAAAAATAAAATTAGAACAAAAACAATTGAGTGAAAAGAAAAACAAATATAAAAATAGTACTTACAATTAGTTATTCGTAGTGTTAAATTAGGGGATTTTAATAATCTATGGTATAAGGAAATGATAATGCAAACTATATAAACATTAAATTTGTCATTGAACAATATTTCACAAAATACTAACTTAAAAAGATCCCAAATAGATAGTTTGTAATATATGTGTTGTGCGTAAAGTGGTAGAAGTCATAATAGAAAAAATTGTTTTTTTAATATCTTACACATGTGTGGAACGAATTGCGAATCCTTTGCGCGACATTTTTATTGTTTTATGAGAAATTTGGAAATGCTATCTAAATAAAAGAGATTTGTGTGGCACAGCGTATTAAGTACATTCCGTTTATTTATTGTCTTATTGTTATAAATAGTCAAAAAAGATCCTTCTTTAATCCTTGGTTTAAATAAATTTTGTTCGAATTTTAGTACAGCGGGGTTAGAAAAGTCTGTATTGTGTTTTAAAGTATTAATGTGGTCCGCAAGCATAGTTTTGAATTGTCCGGGATTTTTTGAATTATTTTTGTGTTTTTGTAAACATTTAATTAAGTTCTGGCTTGTTAATTATTAAAATAATAAGAAATTATTATATAATTTAATACGAATGTAAAATATGAGTTAAACCTAATTTTTTTGAGGTAGTTATTAGTGCTAATGCACAATATTCCCAAGAAAAAAAATCTCATTTGCAAGGTATGCACTTGAATTATTTTTCTTGAATAAATAAAATTTGAAAACATCAAATCAACTTAAAATATCATAAATCATGCAAGAAATTTGAAAATATTAGGAATGGGTACATATTATATATATATATATATATATATATATATATATATATATATACATATAATATGAAAAGTGAGCATAGTGTTTTGATCGGCGCACCGCAACAGACGAAAATGAAAAGTCGACCACGCCTGGGACACCGCCCGCTAATATCCCTATATTACCGATAAATATAAGCAAAATATGCATTCCATTTTTTATTTGAGGCTACCGTTTTAAACATTCAGACAGCAAAAGCGCTTCAAGTGCTCCGGATCAGATAAAAGTGTCATACGTAGAGGAAAAATAATAAAACATTGAGAAAACTCTCGTGTTGCTATGTCATGTGATCCGTGCTCGTTTTTCTCAGTGGATCCAACACGAAGGAAACGATTGTCGTGGATTATGTAGAGTGCGGGGATCGCAGCTTTGAAATACCTATCTAGTATTAATATTTAATTCGTTTACAACTGTATTTTTTATATTTCAATTGTATTTTTTATAATATTTTTGATGAGCGAATCATTTAAAAGACTTGTCTGCACCAAAAATTAATCAGCACGTCTTCTCATCAATAGGAATCGAATGTTTTTGAAATTATTCAAATTTGTTAATTCGTGCGCCCGAAATCGTGAACGAAAAATTGTATCCAAACATTCATACATACACACATATATACATCCATTTTTTCTAAGGTCTGCCAAAATATTCAGAAACCTTTGAAACGTGAAAATATGTAAAAAAAATATTTTCGATTTTTTGCGAGTACTATAAATAAATAAATCAACAATGTTTAAAAGTTATACAATAGTATTCTAATTATTTTTATTATTCTCATTACGTTGATATAGCATATATTAAATAATTACGTTGATATAGCATATATTAAACTGTAATTATGAGAAAAATTATAGAGTTTAGAGAAGATGTTTTACATTTTAATGTGGAAATAGAAAAATAGTGGAGCGTAGAAATTGTTTTTTTGCCGACTCGTTTTGTTTATTTAGGTAGGGTTTATTAATTTTATAAACATTGCTTCGTTAATAATTCGCAAATTAATGTTTTTTTTAATTCTTGTTTTTCGTGTTATATCTAAATCTATAACATCTACAATGGCATGAATTATGATAACTAAAGTAAGTTACCAATTGTTTGAGTTTTAATTTTTCAGTATTTCTTGCAAATATTACACCAATGATAACATGCATTTATTTTGGTTTTTAGATCATACCTATCATTTATTATTTCTACTCCAAATTTTCCCTTTTGGTTAATAATGTTTCAGATGCAGGTGACGAGAAATTAACATTAAAATCTTTCATAAAAGTCATGCATTCATCTATGACTAAATAAACAAGTTCTTTTCCAGTTATGTCTTGCGAAAAGAGTTTGTGAACTCTTTTCGCAAGTAGTGGTAATAAAGATTTTGTAGTAAATAATTTAAGATCTCTGGTTATTGGTGAATGTGGTGGGAATATAAAAGGTAATTAGAGTCAATTTCTTTGGATTATTTCTGCTATTTTGCTCTACAGCTCCAATTCCTTTTATTTTAAAATAGTTAAACAAGGGTTATCAGAGTAAGGAGCTTTTAGGTCCAAGTGTGAAATATATTAACAATAGGACATTTAATTATCAGATTGTGATAGATAGCAACAGAAACATTACGAATTTTTTTGTTATGTTGACCTCTTACGATAAACAAAATTTGGAAGGAGAACAACAGATTCATTTCTTTTCTAGTTAGTTAGGTAACTGGTATTTATTAGGTAAATCGATGGCAATTAAATATTTTTCTTTATTCTGGTGACAGATCAAAAAGCATTTATAATTTTTTCTCCTTTTGTAGACCTTTTTTTTTAATGATCAAAGTTAATTGATAAATGCTCGACTGTTCTTTTGGTAAATCAAATAAATTAATCATTCTTCAAAAGACTGATTGAAGTATTCAGACGTTTAACTCAAATTTTTGCAAGTTGAATTAGAAATTTAAACTCACAAATAATTGTTGAAGACTGTAAAATGAAAGTTTCATATAAAATAATACTCCGATTCATTTTATATAAAGAAAATTTTGAAAAAGAAGTAAATGAATTTTATTATTATACACAAATAATGTATACTATAATTACAACTATAGTATAACTTTATTATAAAAGCTATAAATTAGTCTTTATATAAAATAATTTGTTTCATAAGAAGAAAATTTGATCAAAATCCAAATAAAAATAAATTTTTTTGCATTGATAATACGAAGGTACTGTAATTAAAACTAAATTATAACTTCATAAATTATATAATATATTGTGAAATAATTTTATATTTAGTATTTTGAATTTTTTATATTTAGAACATTTGAATTTGATTTGACGTTTTATAATTAAATAATGCATGGATAAAAATGTGATAGGAAATGCGCTATCCACCTTCCGCTCACATAGTCCATGCCCCATATTTCTTTCTCACAATTTGATATTATGGAGTCAGTCAGCGCTACGAAGGCAGCCATGTTGCCGCGTCTTGTGTCTGTGTTTTGTCTCAAATTGAATTAATGTTTAATTTATATGTTGATAAGAGGAATCTCCTTCGCCGCAATGAAGGATTCAAGTGATCTATCAAATTAATCACAAATGGTGACTCATTGACTTAAAATTGTGTGTTTTATCCATAAAAATTCTCATCGCCCTATATTATAAGCATGCAATACATATACACACGGCCGAGGTGAATGTACCTGAAATCGAAAATGATGATTTCATGATTTTTTGCCGAAAATTCGAGAATTTTAGCATCAAGATCGGTAGATTGAAGATGTAATAGTGGTGTGATGAAGTGAATTTTAAGTGAAGAATCGAGTTTGTTATAAAATTTTAGGTGTTTTTATTTTGGTTACACATACATATACATACATAATAGGCGGTGCATTACTAGCGCGAGACGATACGGACGGGTCTATTTTACTTCTGTACTAAGGGGAGGACCGATTTTGTTTTAATATTAAATTTATAAAAGGAAATAAATAATAAAAAGTGTATAAGTTGAAGAAAAACATGATTTATGACAGATAAATTATAAATTCAAAACTGTCATGGATGTTAGCGAGTTCACGAGCTGTCAGAACAAAGGGATAATTGAAACAGTGGTCGGTAACATTAACACAAAAGTTTTTATTAACACGCAGAGGTGAGATTTGATCAAAATTTTACGACTTAAATACAAATTTAAATTTCGCGCGTTTCACATTTGATGCTGCAAAGTTCATGTTGGCACCACCTTTGCGATGACTTTGTAGTCACGCATTATGGTTTGTTTACCTCTGCAGAAAAAAACACTTGTTCCATTGGAAATAATATTTTAACATCAAAACCACACAATCTGGAATCAAGCTGATAAAAGGATTTTAAACAACAATATTAAAAGGCGTCTTTTTAATTCTTCAACAATTGGATTGTCAATAGATAAAATGTATGTGCGTCGTTGAAAGAAACAACAGTGAACCAAGATATAATTGTCATGTCGTCTTATTTATAAATACATAAGTGCATTTGTGATATTTAAAGGTATCTAAAAATATATTTGTTTTTAAACGCGACGCAAAAGGACAATGCTTTTGTTCAAAGCGACCTATTTGAAAATGGCGTATATTTTAGGTAAAACCGCTGACGGATACTCTTGATAATATTCAGTAGTGAAAAATAACCCGTATAAGGAACATATATTGTACTGTGTGTAATAAAATTAGTGACCTAGTGACGATTGGTGTTAGTCAGCTGGTTCTAATTAGCGAAAAGCATTCACGATTTTATGTTTTTAAAATGCATTTTTAATATTTTAATTTTGAGGCATGGCTTTGCCGAGTGCACCAGTGGCCTAAGAGGCATTAGTGAAATTAGTTTTCTATTCTTATTAGTTATGGTACAGTCCAGACTTAGTTGAGTTTATATCCTTTATGTCCTGGTCATTTAAAATTAAAAGGCATGCAGGTTCTGTAGGATTTTAAATGGTGGTTTTTAAAGTTGAGGATAGTTATCGTTAAGATGCCTCAGCAGCGGTCGGAGGCGACGGCCGCGGCCAGCAAAAGACGAGCAGAGACACAATTGACATCGATCAGTGCAACTGTTGGATGGGAGAAACAGCATGACAAACGTAAGTCTTTTCTTAATAGGCAATCGAATATTTTTGGCCATTTTCATTTTTGCATACCTGTTGAAATAAATGACAGAAACTATTAACTTCTCATAATAGTCCAGTCATTATAGTAAGTTCACCTAGGAATTCGAGATACCCAGCTGTAAGTCTGTAAATACTTGTATGTTGACACTTAAAAGTTGTCTCAAAACCTACACACCCTACCATATGTTGAGATATTTGAGACAACTTTTAAATGTCAACATAAGTATTTACAGACTTATAGCTGGGTATCTAGAATTCCAAGATTCTTTCGTTTCAAATTTTTACGTTTCAAAGGTTGCTGAACATTCTGACATACCTCAGAAAAAATGGATGTGTGTGTGCGGATACAAATTTTTGTCGGCGATTTTGCGAACGCGGATCAACCGATATGAATAATAATAAATTCAAAAAAAACAACGATTCATACTGATAAGGAGACGTGCTGATTAGTTTCTGGCAAAGGCAGGTCTAGCCGTTTCGGAGATACAGGGAAAAAAGTTTGATCTCTTTTTATTCTTCATTATTTATAAAAATATGCAACTTTGTAATACTTAATAGCCACCCTGATCGAAAAACATGCAGACTTCTTCTGAACTTCCAAAAGTGTCTGAGAGAGATATAATAAGTCTGTAAATACTTGTATATTGACACGAAACGAATTAAAAGAACAATAAATAATGAATTTACAAAAGAATATTTGTAATTAAAAAAATCCAAATCAATATAAGACAATGCTTTCGGAACATATCATTAGTTTAAACCACACTTTTCATACCAAGAATTCTATTATTTTACATAAGGAAAGTATAGGAATATAAATCTATTTCTTATCTCTTCACAATTATCTTTGTTTAATTAACCTCAAATTTTTCAGTTCAAATTTTGCAAAAATAATGGTATTAACACCTTATCGTATGTAGGTTTTGAGACAACTTTCAGGTGTCAATATACAGACTTACAGCTGGGCATCTCGAATTCCAAGATTCTTATCTAATTTAAGCTTAAATGACTGGATTATATTATATATTCCAGAAGCACTGATTTTTTAAAATATTAGTTTTGTCTTTACTTAGGTAGTTGAATATTTTCAGCCTTTTCAGTTTATATATACTTGTTCAAATAAATAAAAGAAACGACAGTATGTTCAGTATTTGAAAACCTTTCTTATCAAATATTTAAGTAGCACCGATTTTTTTTAACTTCCTGTAGGGTAAGTTATAGTATTCACAAAAAAATCGAAAATGAAATCTTTTATATATCTACGTTTCAATGGTTTCTGAACATTCGGGCATACCCTAGAAAAAATGGAAGTATATGTGTGTATGAAAACATAATCACGATGACCAATCACAATCGACCTATATAGAAATAACGAATCATTGGCACTCGACCCGGCCGTAACGCTTCTTCCGTTGCATTTGCACAGATTTACCCCCTAGTCGCGCCTAAAGAAGTTTTACTTCAATAAATTCAAGAAACGACGTTAGATTTAGTATTTGAAAACCTTCCTCATCAAATATTCAAGTAGCACCCATTTTTTAAAAAAAATATTAGTTTTATTTAGTTTAGGTAGTCGAAAATTCAGCCTTATTCATTTTTACATACCTGTTGAAATAAATAAGAAGAAACGACATTAGATTTTTTACTGGAAAACCTTCTTTATTACATACCTGTTTAAATAAATAAATGAAACGACCTTTGGAAACCTTTGAAAAGTATGCAGATCATTTTCTTTTTAAAAAATATTATACAGGGTGTCCCAGAACTCAACATGAATTGGGGTGACAGAGTTAATTGTAACCACGTGAAGCGAAATTAGAAAAAAAAATCTATGCTGTTTGAAAATTATGAGTATTTTGTAAAACCTAGATCTTTGGCCAAACTGTAACAATTTTTCCCGTTATTGTGGTTAATTTTCATTATTTTCCTTCATTTAAACATTGGAATTGTGAACCTAAATAACATTTCTAGGAACCGAGTCAAAAATAATGATTAAATTATTATAATTAAACTAACAAAGTACAGTTTCCAAAATGTGTCGTCTTTGAAAGGAAGATTTTTTCTTACATTTTTTATAAAAAGTATACCAACTGAATGGGATTTTTTTTGCTTACATTCAATCCTGACTTGCTTGACGTTGAATTCTGGGACACCCTGTATATGTTATCAACTGTCCTTCTCTAATTTCTTAATTCACAATTATAAGTTGTTAATATTAATATGATGGTACACCCCATTCTGAATCAACGTTGAGTTCTGGGGCACCCTGTATATATTTTCAACCGTCCTTCTCAAATTTTGTAAATTACAATTTAAAATTTTTATGAAACACATAATTTTTATTTTTATTTCTGCGCAGAGAAAATTGTTAACTGAAAATAAATACATATTTATGTGGGATGTAATCAGATATTCCATTTCTCACTAAAGAAAATGCCAGTCTTATTTAGTATCATCTTTCCATCGCATATTTCATATAAAGTAGTAAATCAATAAATTAAATAGTTTTGCAGGATATGACCTTTTCTTTTATAGTACTTCTTAGAAAATTGTTTTGAGTCATCATCGCTGGAAAAAATCTGTTTTAAATGTGAACACAGCATCGTGGTACTTTACTCTTTGGAATTGAATAAAATGGTTATGGATGATATATCTTTATATATAAATTTAGAAATGAATTATCGTTTTACTTCGTATATCAAAAATTAATGAAATAATCAAAAGCGCGGTAATTATATATCAAAATTTTGAAACTGTAAATGTGCTAATTCATATAAATAGAATCAGTTTCAGATTAGGTTGGTTCTTGCAAAGACTATTAATATTATCCAGGAGCATTTATATGTGACGTGCTTTGCAGTGGATAAACTATTCATATGTTATTTGTTAGCTGCCCTTTTCACTTGCATACCAATATGCAATCAATTAGTTATTTTCATACTAGACATATTTTTTATGGCAAAACAACGTTTGCCGGGTCAGCTAGTATATATATATATATATTCTAAAAATGTTAATTTACAACCAATCGTCGAATTAAAAGAACAATAAATAATAAATTTACAAAAGAATATTTGTAATCCAACAAATCCAAAACAATATAAGACCATGTTTTCCGAACATATGATTTGTTTAAACCATACTTTTAATACCAAGGCTCCTATTATATTACATACGGAAAAAAACAGTGATATATATATATATATATATATATATATATATATATATACACGAGTATATATATATATATATATATATATCAATTTCAAGGAAAATGATTTTTTTTTGAAAACACATGGTTTTCCAATGGCTATAAAAGATATTCTTAATGTGCGCATTTTTGATGCTTATCAAATCGTACTCTGTCCTTTATAATACGCGCAGTTTAATTATAATGTGATCTGTGATATTTTTGGCGTTATAGAAATAACTAGCTGTAAGTGGAATTCTGTCTTAAGGCAATTAAGGCATCGTGCCTTAAGGTAAATTGCTGGAACTTCCCGTACCAAAAATTATTATTTTTTTAAAAACGATTAACATTTTTGAAAAAAATTTACTTCGAAAAAATAAGATTTTTGACAAACAATTAGACAAAAAATTACTTTTTTTTGAAAAAAAAAATTTTTTTTTAATTTTTTTTTTTTTTTGAAAAAAAAAATGTTTTCTTTATTTTGACATATTTTGAAAGATCTAAACTTTTTTTCAAAGCAATCATACTGCTTTAACTGCATAAAGACGAAATATCAAACCGCGCCGCGTCGACGTCTAACGCGTAAACATTGGTACGGAACCCATAGGAATGTAAACCAAAATTATACTTATTGTTAAAATCTCTATAAAATATCTGATAATTTGATGTGCATATGTCTAATGATCATTTTTGACCGCCAAATGGCTTTTTTTTTTTACTTTTTTCATTAGATCTCCGAAACCGCAAGACCTGCCTTTATGAAAATTTGATCGGTTCTTTACCTTGTCAATACAAGTAAAATGTTTTTTGAACTATTAAAATCGGACGCTCCGTTCTCTTAAAAACTGAGTTACCGTTTTCGGCACTTTTTGGCCCGTATCTTCGGAACGGCTAGACCTGACTTCGCCAAAAACTAATCAGCACGTCTCCTTATCAATACGAATCGAATGTTTTTTGAATTATTCAAATCGGTTGATCGGTATTCCCGAAATCGTCGACGAAAATTTGTATCCGCACATACATACACACACATACATACACACACACACATACATCCATTTTTTCTAAGGTATGCCAAAATATTCAGAAACCTTTGAAACGTCGAGAAATGCAAAAAATTTCATTTTCGATTTTTTTGCGATTACTATAACTTACCCTACGGGAAGTTAATAATATAAATATAGAAACACGTATTGAAATAATTTTAGAGGCACATTTACGTATAAGTTAGCTCTGTTATTTTACTACACTTTTATAAAAAAATGATTTAAGTCTATTGGTTTTATTTGTATTGACTTGCAAATTTAGGATACTTCTAATATTTAATTCTGTACTGTTCAAGACAAACAGTTAACTTAGATGTAGATTTAATTAAATTTATTAGAAAAAAAATAGTTTATTCGACACAGATAAATATTTAAAATACCTATTACAAAATTGTTCAAAATTCATTCATGAATGAAATAATTAATATGAATCCAGAACGTCGTAAAAGTCGTTGATAATTGTTATCAACGTGACGCAGATCATGGGAAAATTTTCTTATCTCTGTTTCAAACAATTTTATTTATAATGAATGAAAGGGAATTTCTAAAATACACTCCGAAGTAAATTTTAAATTTAAATTACGCATTTGAACACATAAATAAAAATTAATATTTTTTGTCTCGCTTTCTAGAGCATTTAATTAATCATCTACCTTATTTTTATATCTTTTTACATAGTATACATTAAAATTTTATCATATTTATTTTTCACCTACATGCAACATTTTTGTTTCCTGATTCTAGTCTATTCAACTTATTTCAACTTTTATTTTTTAATAAATTTTATTTTTTTAATATTATTTTATTAATATCCTAGATCACCTACTTTTTTAATATACCACTTTTATACTATATATAGATTTTCATTAAGCAAATTTTCTTCTATTTTATTTTATGAGTATATTGAGTCCACAATTATTTATTAATACATAATTTTTCAATTCATATCAATATTAATAAAATTTATTAATATAATATTCCTGAATTTGTAATATTTCATCCACATTTGTTAAAAATATGCCTCGTACCATTTTTTTTAATTTCCAATAAAAATTATAATAAGTCTTGAATTAAACATTCAGTAATTAATAAGTGAATAGTTTTACCAATAGTGAGTATTTTCACCAAAATACAAAAAGACAAAAAGAGTGCGCGTAAGGTTCAAGATTGAAGTAAAACCTTTTTGCTATTGTGCGAGATGGCATTTAAATAAAAATAAATACATAATAAAACAATTTTGAATAATGTTTATTAGTAACATTGTAACACTCGTGATGCACACATTTTATTAGTGTCAACCATTATACACATTTATTTAATGATAAATTATAAATTATATATTTATAGTAGCATTAAAAATGTGTATAATATTTAAAAACATAATGTAATTAAAGTCATACTTCAAATGTGACATGATCGGTTTGTCATTGTAATTAGCATTATAGTAATGAACCTTCATTAGAGAAATGAAGTAATTGCTGATTGATAAATTCTATAATATTCGTTTACACAGTGGATTATGTTGAACAACGTCTAAACAAATATCGTTTTCGCAACTTCACTCATCATATAATTGTGTGAATTTTCATTTTATTATATCGGCCATGAAGGTGGCAATCGTCATGGCATTGAGCTTTTACACCGGATGGTTGTAGAAGGGGTTAGCAATACTAGTCTGGGATGCATAAAGGCATTTCCTTCACTATACAAAAAAACACCCTGTAGAAGGAATGGCGGATTTGTATCGGCATGATTTTTCTCACTAAAACTAAAGTCTGCGTAACAATATATGTAATAAATATATCTTCTTCAATTAGAACTTAGTGTAATAAAAACTTGCAACAAATACATAAATTATACCAACGAATCAGTGTTTCATACAGTCCACAGCTACAAAGGTTAAATTATTACTTCTGCCAATTTTGCTGTAATTTTTCAATGTCAGCAGCAAATTACTAAGAAATATTTTTCCTATTTTTTTTAAATATAAGAAACTCACTATTCCAAATAATCAGATACACCTGTCGCCATGATATCGTGCATCGTAATTATATCTTATCTTTGACCCACATAATAGGTCTCTATCAGCATATGGTTCAATATTCAAATATTGTTGACCATATTAGGCTAGAAAATAAAAAAAAAAGGTCAATACAATTTTAGAATTCATTCTAAACAAATAAAAACTTACTTGGATATGAAACTGCTTTTGATAAAATGTATATAGGGGGTTCGTAGCACTAAGATCACGTTTTATACACCCTGTAGAGATATCAGTTTTTGTATTAATTCGTTTATTTATTTTCAACCAATAATTGTTTCAATTACAATTTAAATCATTTATTCCTATAGATTTGTTTACAAAATGATTTTTTTCTATTTGTGTATTCAATGTCGGAAGTTACATTCAACATCAATGTAATGATTAACAAAAATAACAAAAATGATTAGCGGAATGTTTTGATTGTTTATTTAATTTTTGTCAAGTCATCGTGAAATGATAAACATTGCTGATTTTTATCAAATCTTAGGTAATCCATCCATTCACAATATCAATGTTTATAAAATATGTATGTACTTTGGATAAACAAATTAGATGTAGATTATATTATGTCTGTGTTCAAAGTCGATTTTTTGCATTTTAATTTGTACTTGTGTAATATTTTTTTTATGTAATATCGAAATAACTTCTTGTTAATTATTCTAAATTTTTAATTACAATCTATTTTTGATGACCTTCAGTAATTGTTTTCTTTTAACAGATGACTGTTTAGATGGCAACTCAATGATTATCCTTTTTAGTTAACATGGTTGCATAGTTTTTGAAGTAAAACTTCTTTAGGTGCGACTAGGGAGTAAATCTGTACAAATGCAACGGAAATAGCGTTACGCCCGAACAGTTTCTCATTCGCTCTCGATGAAATCATTTGTATACGCGTCGATTGTGATTAGTCGTCGCGTATGTGAAATAGAGGTCTGTCGTTATATGCGTACCGGAGTCAACGTTGTATGCGTACCGATATCAACAAGGAAATCGGCATAGATTAATAAACATTTTAAAGTTACATCGTAGTACAAATCTTGATTTAATGCAAAATGCCTGAATCAGAAGAATATTTTACCCTGTTCCTTGAAAATAATAAAACAAATTAAACATTTGGGCCGTGCAGTAAACGTAAGTTTATTGATTAGAAATTTGTTCTATATTATTCGTAGTTTCTATAGATCTTTGAAGTTATTAAAATGGAAAATATTTTTTAGGCAAGACAGATATTACAGCTGTTCAAAGAATGAGATTATATCGTCAGCAAAAAAGTAAAAAAATACAATCAGTCAATGAATGTATGTTAATTTTAATCACATGAAGTTCTTCAAACACAATTATTACATGACGAATAAAGTTGCGAAAACAAAATTTGTTTAGGCGTTGTTTAACATAATCCGCTGTGTGAACAAATATTATAGAATTTAGGGGGCGTCCATTAATCACGTGAGCTAGTTTTTAAGGATTTTTGGACCCCCCCTCCCCCTTGGTGATACGTGGTGATATTCAAAATTACCCCCCCTCCCCCACCAAACATCACGTGTATTTTTAGTTAAGTGAAAAAACTAAAATTTTTGATTATTTTTTAAAAATGTTAGATTTTTTTTAAAAAAATCAGTTAAAAAATAAATACACGTGATATCTTACCATACCCCCCCTCCCCCACGTGATATTTCGTGATTTTTCGTCAAACCCCCCCTCCCCCTAAAAACCTCACGTGATTAATGGACGCCCCCTTATTAATCTGCAATTATTTCATTTCCCTAATGAAGGTCCAAGTCTTAAATGCTAATTACAATGACAAACCGATCATGTCATATTTGAAGTATGACTTTAATTACATTATTGTTTAACTTACGCACACTTTTTTGTATTATGTAAATACTGTAAAATTATGTATTTACTTTTTATATTGTTTTTTATACATCTTTCGATCATTGATCTCTGCCCTAAGAATCATGATTCTGCTAACACCTACCTTATTTTTATCAAAAAGTAAATGGTTAGTGCCCTCTCTCCTAGTTATAATAATAAAAAAAAAACTTAATGTATGTTGTTTCTCTGTGCTCCTATGAGTGAGTTTATGGCGGGTACCGAAATTCCACGTCGCGAGGCCGTTGACATTTCGTCAAGCTGTTTTTTCTTTATCGTTTCCTCTTTTTGATATATCCAGAATAGACAGGGAGCTGGGAGGTAACAGAAGTTTAACTAGTTTAATAAACCAGACCCGTGAAATAGGCCTACTGGGGAAACCACTTAAAAAAAACGAGCTAAGCACATTACCTCGAAGGTGGCGTTTAAATAGAATTTTCAAAGTGATATATCTTTAAAATGTGGCTCTGAGCAAAAAAAGTATTGATGCATTTTTTGTAGATCATTTTATGATTCACAATATTGTCTGAGGTAATTATGCGATAAAACTGACCATTTAGCTAAAAATTGCAAAAGGGTCATTTTTTTTACCTTTTTTAGCTCGCGTCGGATCGATGAGGACTTTTTAGATCTCATTTATAATTGTATTTTAAACAATTTTGGCAAGTTACAGCCCATTATGAATCATAGTAACCTTAAATGCGTAAATTGACCTTGTAAAAAATACAAGCAGTCAATGAATGTATGTTAATTTTAATTACATGAAGTTCTTCAAACACAATTATTACATGATAAGTGGAGTTAAGAAAATAATGTTTGTTTAGACGTTATTTAATATAATCCACTGTGTGAACGAATATTATGGAATTTATTAATCAGCAATTACTTCATTTCTCTAATAAAGATTCAAGTCCTAAATGCTAATTACAATGACAAACCGATCATGTCATATTTGAAGTATGACTTTGATTACATTATTGTTTGTAAATATTATACATATTTTTAATGTAATCATAAATATATAATTTATAATTTATCATTATATAAATGTGTATAATAATGAGTTAACGACACTAATAAATGTGTGCATCACGAGTGTTACCATATTACTAGTAAACATTATTCAAAATTGTTATATGATGTATTTATTTTTACTTAAATGCCATCTTGTACAGTAGCAAATAAGTTTTACTTCAATCGCGTGTGAACCTTACACGCACTCTTTTTTTTTTTGAAGAAATGCAAAAACTATTTTTAAAATAAACAGTACAAATACTATATAAATTCCTAAATCTTAAATCCATAAGTCCTTGCCTTAAGATAAAATGCCAACTAAAACTACTAATTAATCACGTGATCGATTTTTTAAGGAATTTTAGATCCCCTTCTCCCCTTTTAAGGCGCGTTCAGGCGTTTTACACATATACTGCAACGTCACTCGTATGTTATGAAGCTGAGTCATAACTGACCTGTTATCTGAGATCGTTTTTATGACATTTGTGCGGTTTCTAGATTAGGTTTTCTATCTGACAACCTGAGAAAAACGCCTGGCTGCACAGCAACCACATGGCTTTTGTCAATATTTAGTATGAAAAGTTTTTCATAACATAGCCTTGCATAACATTGGTCTCTTATGGGCAGAATCGGTCCATAAATTATATATTCAACTTAAGTAGTTTTTGGAAACGTATACAATAAAAATTTAACATATTAATCACAGTTAACTGGGTAATTTGATCATGCTATTAATAACTTTATATATTTTTTTTTGAATATTTGTTCAAATATTGTCAGTCAAACAAATTTTCTGATGTGAGAGGTCACATTAAATATTTTTCCAAATAGTTCGCAATTATCGTAACTAAATGGTATATTTTTGTCTGTTATACTTTTTTCTTGCATTGGTGAAAATGTTATATATGAACTAGTCAAGGTTTTGATCCCGACCTCGGACAGCTCGATATCAAGCAGTATGATATCAAATTTCCACTCGAGCTCAGATATAATCTCAAGTGATAATCAAGTTTCGTGAAATTTCCGAAGAATTTTTTTATTATTGTTTTTTTGGTCACCGGCCCTTCGTCTAATTCGTCATTCCTGTATTGTGTTAATAAACTCTCATAACCCATTCGTGTTAGATGTTTTTGCTAAACTGACGAGTTTTATATAAATTACCTCATTATTGGACGCAGTTACTTTTTTTATTACTTACTTAATTATATTCAATTAATTATATATATATATTTTTTTAGAAAAAAAACTACCGTACGAGGTGTCAAATTTTGAAATTTTCGAATTTTTATTAGAATGGATATGTTTTTACATTAAAAATGGTTGAAAATATATTTATTACAGAATGTTCATAACATTACTGAACTTAATAACTGAATTTACGAATAAAAACTTGGTATCAGTGGTCACAGTAATAATATATTATAGAAGCAATAATAATCTAGTTTCTGGAAAATATTCATTAAGATTATAAAATAATTAAAGTACAGTTCTTATATTAAAATTCACATAGTGATATGTTATTGTTCCTTTTTTCATTAAACATTTATTACTAATAATTTATTATTGTTATTGATTCCTGAATATGTAAGTAACTAAAATTTTCCTAAACCAATTGCGCGTAATTGTTGCAAAATCGTCGACAATGTTTATATTAGATTCAGCTTCTGAAATTTGAAATATGGAGATCAAATATTTCTTTTCTATATGTTATTATAATAATTGCAAATATCAATGTAAACACTAGTATGAAATTATTCCGCGAATGTTTTGTTTTGAAAATGAACATAAACTTACATTCGTGATTGCGCGCTGGTCACACCAGGTGAAATATCTATATTGAATTAGAAAGAAGAATAATATAATACAATTATTACATATTTTCTATTTTTGCTGCATTTTTTTCTAATATTATTATTAAATGTATTATGATTAAATGGTTTTATAAATTCTTTTTGGATTTTATCTTACCTTAATATTCCACCTTTTTTCTAATAAGTAATTTATTTTCAATATATCAACATGACATGATCGGTTTGTCATTGTAATTAGCGTTCAGAAATGAACCTTCATTAGAGAAATGAAGTAATTGCTGATTAATAAATTCTATAATATTCGTTCACATAGTAGATTATGTTAAACAACGCCTAAACAAATATTGCTTTTGCAACTGCACTCATCATGTTATAATTGTGTTTGAAAAACTTCATGTGATTAAAATTAACATACATTCATTTACTGCTTGTATTTCTTTTTTACTTTTTCGCTGGCTATTTAATCTCATTCTTTGAACAGCTGTAATATCTGTCTTGTCTAAAAAATATTTTCCATTTTAATAACTTCAAAGATTTATAGAAACTACGAATAATATAGAAATAATTTCTAATCTATGAACTTACGTTTAGTACACGTCACAAATGTTTAATTTGTTTTATTATTTTCTAGGAACAGGGTAAAATATTCTTCTGATTAAGGCATTTTTCATTAAATCAAGATTTGTCACCATACGTCCCGGTTTGGCCAGGACTACTTTGTCCCACTTTTTTTTTTTTTTTGAAAGCATTATTTGTCCCGGATTTCCAATTACTAGATAATAAAATTACAACAATCCATCAAATATTTGATAATGATATATACAACGAGTATGCTTATATGAAACAATACGTTATGAAGGAGAAAATTGCCGAATGCAAAATTCCAAAAACCGATGAAAATAGCCCTCACAATAATAATTTTGTACTTTTATTTTCAAATTTACAAAATTTACCAAAAATGATTAAAACGACCTTTTTGAACACCTTGTACACGTGCTAATTTTTACTAAAGCTAATTATGAAAAAAAAGATATAATAGGATAATGAAGTCTTACTAAGAGTTATGCTGATCAAAATAAAACATAGTCAAAAAAAAAACAGTATTTAAGATATTCGTTAGCTAAAGTCTCGGTTCTGTCTTTGAAAGATATGGTCACCTTACTATTCACAAACACGACGACTAATCACAATGGACCCGTATAGAAATGATTTCATCGAGAGCGAATGATGCACAGTTCGGGCGTAACGGACTTCCGTTGCATTTGTACGAAAGAAGTTTTACTTCAATAATTCAACTCCGCAAGAAGTTATTACTAATGGAATTTGCTTCCTTCTGGCTATGTACTCCTAAAAACAACTTGCTTAGATAAGTTACTACACGCGTGTTTCGTTAAAAATACTCGCGATTTAAAGCAAGTAAAATTAGCTTGTATTCCTTCAACCTTAATAGCTCATCAACATCTTTTTCGGATATATTAACAAATATTTTCCATTTTAATAATTTCAAAGATTTATAGAAACTACAAATAATATATAAATAAATTCTAATCAATAAATTTACGTTTAGTACACGGCACAAATGTTTAATTAACTTCCCGTAGGGCAAGTTATAGTAATCGCAAAAAAATCGAAAATGAAAATTTTTATATATCTTTACGTTTCAAAATCTTTTGAACATTTTGGCATACCTTAGAAAAAATGGATGTATGTGTGTGTGTGTATGTGCGTGTATGTGTATGTGTTCGGATACAAATTTTCGTCGACGATTTTGGGACCACGGATGAAGCGATTTGAATAATTCAAATACATTCGATTTGTATTGTTAAGGAGACGTGCTGATTAGTTTTTGGCAAAGGCAGGTCTAGCCATTCCGAAGATATGGGGCAAAAAGTGCCAAAAACGGTAACTCAGTTTTTAAGAGAACGGAGCGTCCGATTTTAAAAATTCAGAAATCATTTTACTTGTATTAACTAGATGAAGAACTGATCAAATTTTCATGAAGGCAGGTCTAGCGGTTTCGGAGATCTAGTAAAAAAGTAAAAAAATGCCATTTGGCGGTCAAAAATGATCATTAGACATATGCACATTAAATTATCGGATATTTTATAGAGATTTTAACAATAAGTATGAATTTTGTTTACATTCCTATGGGTTCCGTACCAATGTTTATCCGTTAGACGGCGACGCGGCGCTTACGCGTTTCGAAGTTTCGTCTCTATGTAGTTAAAGCAGTACGATTGCTTTGAAAAAAAGTTCAGAATTTCTAACATGTTTCAAAATACACATTTCTTCAAAAAGTCTTTTTTTTTCATAAAAAAGTAAATTTTTGTCAAAAATTTATAGTTTCTCAAAAGTCAAATTTTTTCAGAGTAATTTTTTTCAAAAATGTTAATCGTTTAAAAAAAAAAAATTTTTGGTACGGGAAGTTCCAGCAATTTGCCTTAACCCACGATACCATGCACCACTAGTTCCATTATCTACCGGCTCTTTCACTAAATAAATCTGTCAAAATATATATCCGCACCGCCACTCCGCCGCAAATGTGTGTGCGATGGCTTTTAGCCCGTGACTCACCGCTCGGTTCTCTAGAAGCGGAAACACGCGGAAATAATGAACCGCGCGAGAATTGATTTTATTTATTGAGTGACGTCAAAGTCGCCGTCGCCGTTGCCGCCGTCGCATTCGTCGTCGCACGACGACGGTCGCGCCGGACGCCACTAGGTGATTTCACAACATGACGAAATATTTCGCCACATACATTTCTCACTAGAAGTGGAGCACTTTTCTTTTAGAACAGGCGGTAATGGTCCGCGTCCGACGTGTTCTATAGCCGATTCTAGCGATAAAGTTAGAGTCATTGTGGTTGTGGATGTTGTGACATTGGACTAGGTAATGTTATTTTAAACGCAGTGGGAAAAGGAAAAAGATAATATCAATGTATTATTTATTTATCTAGATATTTTATTGAGCTTATATGTATTATCCGCTTTATTTTAAAATGAATAGTGCATATTTCTGATGCTTCTGAAGTTTATAGGTCGTTTATAGGTTTATAGGGATATAGTAAGGTGACCATATTTTTTCAAGTCAATACTATTTAAGAATTTAATAAATATCCGCCTTCTTTAAATGAGTATTTTTTAAAATAAGAATGACTGACAGAACTTTATTATTCGATTATGCCATATTTTATTTTATATTTTTGGATCTATTTGGATTCAGCTTTCAAACTTATTATAAAATGTTCAATTTTTTTTATAATTATTTAAAAATAATTAGCACATTTATTTGCATTATTCCAAATAGTCAAGGCGTTCATTTTCATAATTTCTGATAATTTTCGTAAAATTGTAAATGAAAGTTCAAAATTATGAATGTGAGAGGCTATTTTAACCCGCCTTTTTTTATTTAAGCATACTAGTAGTACATAATATTTTCAGATATTTGATGGGTAGTAGTAATTTTATTATCAAGTAAAAGCGAAGAATCAATTTAGAATTATACTTTTCGAAAACCCGGGACAATCCGGGATAAAAGAACTTAATCCGGGACAAATATCCGTTTTAGAAAAATCCGGGACGAAAGGTGAAAATCCGGGACTGTCCCGGCCAAACGTCGACGTATGGTCACCTTATTAATTAGTTAATATATAATAACTAATATATTAGAAACATACTACGTAATGAATCATATTCTTAATTGTATTGCATTCAACACAAAAATAGTCAACATTGTAACAATCTTTTATTACCGCACACATCGCGAACTATTTGATATTTAATATTTAATATATAATCTAACGAAATTGGTTGATGAAGAGAAAAGCTAATTGGCGCCCAACATATTATTTGGTGGCAGCGGTGCGATCAGAAATTTTTTTCCCAAAAAAATTAATTTTGCCACTAACAATATAAATGAAATTGGGGTGTTCTTTTTTTTTGGAATATTGAAATAGATGATTTTTAACACATGCATATGAATATAAATATGGTATATAAACCAATATAACTCTTTTTAACGGGCGACTATTAATCACGTGATCGCTTTTTTTTAAGAATTTTGAACCCCCCTCCCTCCTAGGTGATACGTGGTGATATTCAAAATTACCCCCTTCCCCCAACAAACGATAAAAAATTTTATGATTTTTTTTTGAAAATATTTGGATTTTTTTTTAAATGTGGTAAAAAATAAATACACGTGATATATTACTATACTCCTCTCTCCCGAACGTGATATTTTGTGATTTTTTATAGAACTCCCTCATCCTACTCCTTGAGAAATTTTCTCTCTCTCTCTCTATTTGTATGGGCTAATCATCGAAACAACTGAACCGATTTTGACGAGACTTTTTTTTGGCAGGTAGCTGATGCAATTCCGCGCAACTTAGGATACTTCTAATGAGTGATTATATAAATTAATTACATAATTTATGTAGTTTTTTTTTCGTTTTATTTTCAAAAATTTAATAAACTTATAAATGTAATACATTATATCTTGTAAATCTTACCTAAACTCATAAATGTAATACATTATACCTTGTATTACTTTATATCTTGTAAATCTTACCTAAACTCAATTTGAAATATTTTCTTTTTTTAAGTAATAATTGTAAATAATCATACATTTATTTTCAATATTCATATTTACATTGAAATTGATTAATTGTTTATGCGTGGTTTTATTTGATTAGTAACTTTAATAGTTGTTTTTCTCATAAAATAAATATTTGCATCTTGCATTTTTGACTTCTCGTAGAATAAGTTAAAGTAATTGCAAAAAGATTCAAAATGAATTTTTTTATGTATCTTTACGTTTAGTCCAGTCATTTGGTGCAAAAAAGGCTGTTGCCGGTACAGTACTCCGGGAATTCTGAAAATTGGTAATCTTATAGATTTCGAGGTGCTCTTTACGGAAATCAACTTTGCCACCTCAAATTTGAACGGCAAGTTGCCGCCATATTGAAAAAATGGCGTCAAAAAACAGCTTTTTTAAAATATCTTCTTTCTGGCTCAATCTACGATAAAAGTATCTATGTACGAATTAAACTAGAGAAAATTTCCTACAATTCCTTAGAAAGCCGTTTTTTTGTAAAATTGATAGTTTGAGAGTACGGCCGCCTCAAAGTCTTTGCTGCTCTCGCCGTAGTATCAAATCTGTCCATATATGACAGCACTTCGAACTTGACCACATTCTCTCTAATAATTAATATTTTCAATGTTAAATTAAGCGAATAAGATCTTAAGCGATCTAATTCAAATATTTTTCGTTTTTTTTTGCTAATTTTTTAACACTTCAATGGCAAAGTAGCTGTAAATATACTTATAGCTTGAGTAGCACCTTATAGCTTCAAGTAGCTTGAAGCGTTAAAAAATCAGCAAAAAACAGAAAAATAATTGAATTATTTTATTTCTAGGTCTTATTCGCTCAATTTAATATTGAAAATATTAATTATTAGAGAGAATGTGGTCAAGTACGAAGTGCTGTCATATATGGACAGATTTGATACTACGGCGAGAGCAGCGAAGACTTTGAGGCGGCCGTACTCTCAAACTATCAATTTTACAAAAAAACGGTTTTCTAAAGAATTGTAGGAAATTTTCTCTAGTTTAATTCGTACATAGATACTTTTATCGTAGATTGAGCCAGAAAGTAGATATTTTAAAAAAGCTATTTTTTGACGCCATTTTTTTAATATGGCGGCAACTTGCCGTTCAAATTTGAGGTGGCAAAGTTGATTTCCGTGAAGAGCACCTCGAAATCTATAAGATTACCAATTTTCAGAATTCCCGGAGTACTGTACCGGCAAGACGACCAAATGACTGGACTAGTTTCAAAACTTCTAAACGTTTTGACATACATTAGAAGAATTGGATGTATGTGTGTGCTTGTGCGTGTATGTATATGAGTGTGTGTGTACGTGTGTACATGCGGATACAATTTTTCGTCGACGATTTCAAGATGTCGGATCAAAAGATTTGAATGATTCAAAAAACAAAATGAAATAAAAACAAGCAAAACAATTGTATTTGCTTGCATTGTAACCATTTTATAGAGATTTGAAGAGAAATATCCACGATTGAATCTTAATCTACACAATGTCATTTTTTAGTTATAATTTAAATAAATAAATTTATAAATCTTTCTAGTTTTTTATATATTTATTTGTTTGCTATGTTTAATTGCCCATTCTTGAAGTAAGATTTTTATTTGCACCATCTTTGGTCTAATAAATTTTTCATTGATCGTCAGAATATTACTTGTCTCATGATATCACAATTTGTAACGTCTTCTTATATGCGTCAAATGTAAATACGGTATTTTGTTTCAATTTATCAGTCAACACAGCTAAAAACATCATACATGAATTTCATTCATATGTCAACAACAACAATAATTGGAATGCGCATAACACTAATTGTAAATGTTTTCCAGCCAGCGCTTTCTAAAATTTCCCAGTTCTCGTTGTTAGACTTCGCGTTATTTTAATAAGGTCAAATAAATATGTATATACACAATATTTACACTCCAGCATTTGCTTACACGAAAATATAACTAATTCTTCGAATTAGCTCCGAAACTGCGCACTTTGCTTTCCGTTGGCCTTTTTTATTATTGATAAACACAACGGTCGGGCGGTCGTTCGGCCCGTCACCGGTTACGTCAGATCGCTTATGGCCAGCGTCACATCTTAGTAGAAGAGCCACTAAACTATTTGACTAACCTGTTTTCTCAAAGTCAGAAATTTTTTTAATGATATTTTATTATCGGCCCATTAAGAAAGTACCATTCTGGCAGTCATTCCGCGGTTGCGTCATCATCCCTTCAATTTGTGAAAATGTAAAAAAAAAAAAAATTATAACTTGCTCGCACAAGGCTCAAATTTTGAGGGTGTCTTCTTTTAATTGTTCAGAAAGCATATGTAAAAAGCCAGCCCATTCTGACGGTTGCAAGGGTGTGGGCGCATTGCCATATATAAATGACTAATACCCTTGTATTTGAATAATTTATACGCCATTTTGAAGGTCATTTTGAAAACATCCGATATACCAAACTTCAACTTTGTATCTCACCTTATGGCCGAGATATCATTGAAAATATGCCAAAGTGGCCCCTTTTTCAAACTCAATTTTTGGCGTAACCATAAAAGATATCGAAAAAAAAATTACGTGATTCTACTCATATTGGCTTAGACCACATAATGTATAGTAATATATGCTAAATATTTCTTTATTATTAGCTAAAATGGATAAAATAATTACTTAATAATAATAATATTTACTTAATTAATTACTTAATAATAATAATATTTACTTAATAATAATAATAAACCAGTACACCCGCGCGTAACGCATCGCACATCCGACCGAACGAATTCTATGCGGGCTACTATTAGCGTTACGCGCGGGTGTACTGGTTCTGGTTTCTTCAATTTTTCAATGTGTTCCACAAATTTGATTCAAACCATACTTGCAGTACTAAAAGAGAAAACAATGAGCTTTTAAATAACGCTAATAATAAAGTAATTAAACAAAACGCACTATCCGAAAACATCAATTAAAAAATTATTTTATCCTTTTTAGCTAATAATAAAGGATTATTTAGCATATATTACTATACATTATGTGGTTTAAGCCAATATGAGTAGAATCACGTAATTTGTTTTTCGATATCTTATATGGTTACGCCAAAAATTGAGTTTGAAAAAGGGGGCATTTTGGCATATTTTCAATGATATCTCGGCCATAAGGTGAGATACAAAGTTGAAGTTTGGTATATCGGATGTTTTCAAAATGACCTTCAAAATGGCGTATAAATTATTCAAATACAAGGGTATTAGTCATTTATGTATGGCAATGCGCCCACACCCTTGCAACCGTCAGAATGGGCTGGCTTTTTACATATGCTTTCTGAACAGTTAAAAGAAGACACCCTCAAAATTTGAGCCTTGTGCGAGCAAGTTATGAAAATTTTTTTTTACATTTTCACAAATTGAAGGGATGATGACGCAACCGCGGAATGACTGCCAGAATGGTACTTTCTTAATGGGCCGATAATAAAATATCATTAAAAAAATTTCTGGCTTTGAGAAAACAGGTTAGTCAAATCGTTCACTGGCTCTTCGACTATCTGATACATTATTTCTGTGTGACGTCAGATTGGTAAACGCCGGGAGTGCGACACGTGACACAGTGTCACAGTATTAGCGGCGTTACCAGAGCTTTGATATTATGATGTAACCGTGATGCAATAGTTTTTGAACAGATAGCAATCCGTGAAAGTTTTATCGATTACAATTTAGATTTTAATTAGGGTGACCATATAATTTCAAGCGGTAATTTTCAGTTTAATGGTTTAATGAATGCTAAAAAATTTAATGTGATTGTAAAATAACAAATACTATTGACGCCCATTAATGACGTGAGCGAGTTTTTAAGCGTTTTTGGACCCCCCCTCCCCTTTGGTGATACATGGTGTTATTCAAAATTAGCTGCCCCCCTCCCCACGAAACACCACGTGTATTTTAAGTTCCGTGAAACACTAACATTTTTGATTTTTCTTGAAAATCTTTGAACTTTTTTTAAAAAAAATGGTTAAAAATAAATACACGTGATGTCTTACTATACCCCTCCCATCCCCAACTGATATTTCGTGATTCTTTAACAACCCCCCTAAAAACCTAATGTGATTAATGGACGCCCTCTAAGAACTTTATTATTCGATTATGTTATATTTTATCTTATATTTTTAGATCTATATCCTTTCTTTTTTTTATAATTATTTAAAGATAATTAGCACTAATTTCAGACTGTCAAGCAATTAATTTTCATAATTTGAAGTAAAACTTCTTTAGGCGCTGAACTGCACGTCATTCGCTCTCGATGATGTCATTTCTATACGGGTCGATTGTGATTAATCGTCGTGTAGGTAAATAGAGATCTGTCGTTGTATGCGTACCAATATCAGCAAGGAAATCGGCATAGATAAATAAACGTTTTAAAGTTACATCGTAGTACAAATCTTGATTTAATAAAAAATGCCTGAATCAGAATAATATTTTACCCTGTTTCTTAAAATAATAAAACATGTTAAACATTTGTGCCGTGTACTAAGCGTAAGTTTATTGATTAGAAATTATTTTTATATTATTCGTAGTTTCTATAAATCTTTGAAGTTATTAAAATTGAAAATATTTTTAGGCAAGACAGATATTACAGCTATTCACAGAATGAGATTATATCTCCAGCGAAAAAGTAAAAAAAAATACAAGCAATCAATGAATGTATGTTAATTTTAATTACATGAAGTTCTCCAAACACAATTACATGATGAGTGAAATTGTGAAAATAATAATTCTTTAGGCGTTGTTTTTAACATAGTACACTGTGTGAACGAATATTATAGAATTTATAAATCAGCAATTACTTTATTTCTCTAATGAAGATTCATTTTTGAATGCCAATTACAATGACAAACCGATCATGTCATATTTGAAGCATGACTATCACGCCAACGTCATTGCAAGCCTTTTTATCAACTCGCTTTCAATGTTACTTTGAAATCCTAGAAAACATTATTTTACGACTTGTTCAATGTCATTGTATAGTGCATTGTATAGTATGATCAAAGTACTAATGAACATCCTAAGATGTACGAAAAGTGATTAAGTCTATTATACACATATATCAGGAAGTTCTTGCAACCAGCCAAGTATAAATAAAAAGCGCAGTATGTACATAATAGTATAGTAGTAGAATTATTAAACATTGAGTTCTGTTTGCTAAATAAATAAAAAAGGAAAAAAATGTTTTCGACTACCTTAAAATCATATAAACATAATAAAGAGCAGATGAAAACTGATAAAAATCTTCGTGATTTTCCTACTTCTACCCTACGACGCATACATTAACGTGTTAATTTCATTTCGACTGTTTTCCCAGAAAACCTTTTATTGCATGATATATCGGTGGAAATTTTCTTGAATTCAACCCCGTAGTATACGTATTTTCCACGTAACATGAATTCAAGAATGTAATGATACAAATTGAGAGAAAGGAACATATATTTATATTATTTATGGATTATGGGTAATTTATTTCGAGTTCGTGCTTGAAATTGTCAATGAAAGGGAGAATATATATATATATATATATATATATATATATATACTAGATGGCCCGACAGACGTTCTGTACCTACGTCTATAATTCAAAAGTTCCATTTTTTCCCTATACTTTTTAATATCTTATTTGATGTCCTGCCTTTTTGATTCATTTGTGGTCTTGGCATAAGCAGGATAAGAAATTTAGAAAAAAATAATATAGTATCTGCGGTAAAAGAACAATATCACACTTGATTTTACCACACAACACAATTGCACCAATAATTTAGTCTATAATGTTCATAATCTCGTTCCATATATTAGTTGCTTTTTGGCAATTATAATTTCTAAAGTACATTTTTCTTACTAATAATTTAATAAACATTATTGCTTAAGCTCAAATCCTAGGTGAAATTAATTTGTAAAATCTAGTTCATATGTGCACTATTTAATCTAAGATCAACTTGCTAAATATTCCGCATCCAATGCCAAACAAATGAATTTTTGACCCTTGAAACAAAATTCTAAATCATTCTTTTAATAAGTAGAAATATTTTTTGTATTGGTAAATAATTTAGTAAATTAAACCAAAATGCGACATGCATAAGTTTACAAAAATAATGTAAATGCAATTTTGGGCTTGTTGAGTTATTTATTAAACTCAATTATATAATTTCATCTGCCACACATATACTGTTGACTGTATCTTATATTATTTTAATTTTTGGCACATCTCAGCCGCTTTTCGGCAATAATAATGTATATATTACACTTTTTCTTGTATATTATACTCTAATATTATCTAGGCTCATAATTTCAGCTAAATTCAAATTTCAAGTGAATTAACATTTCTAGCAGATGACAGTTTAAATGTTTTCAATGTCAAACAATGAGTGTTTTTTGTAATATTTGACATTTATTTCTACAATATTACTATAGTTTTATCGTACATTAAATCTTAAAAATTTCCTTTGACAAACTCTAAAAAGAACTACCAAAATCCGAGTAACCGTTTAGGAGAAGTATCAAATCATATACCCGTACAGAAGAATTTTATACATAAGGTATATCTACATATATACAAAAATAAGTTGGGTTTTCCTTCCTGACAATTATAATTCCAGAACGCACGAACCGATTTCGACAATTTTGCATTCGTTGAAAAGGTCTCTGGCTCCGCAAGGTTTATAGCTAAGAGTTAGTGGTGCATGGCATCGTGCCTTAATGCAAATTGCTGGAACTTCACGCACCGTAACTAAAAATTCGAGTAATGACATTAGTGAGAATTATCAGAATTATGCTTGGTTAAGTCAACTACAATTCTTTACGCAAAGAATAATGATGTACACACACTGAATTCCACCATTCAATCAAAAATTGCTGGCGATTTGCTGACATACCAATGATTCCGACTGGTCTTTCGTTTGACTTCAAACGATTGCAATTTCCAGTTCGCCTTGCGTTCGCAATAACAAGTCGCAAGGCCAATCGCTTAGTGTTTGCGGGATAAATTTCAAATAGATTATTTAGAAAATCACTGTTTTTCACATGGGCAGTTATACGTTGCCTGCTCACGAGTTGGAAAGCCATCCGTTTTGTTTGTGTTAACGTCAGACCAAAAAACAAAAAATGTGGTTTACCAAAGAGCACTTCAATGAAACGGATAATTTGCGGATTTACTATCATTTACTTAGAGAAGTTCAACTAAAAACACTTCATTTTTGTAATCGAAATTAATTCATTACTGTTGTGTAATAAAATCAAATTTTTCTTTTTCAAATATAAAACAAACAAAAATTTCTTCATCTTTCTCACGAAACTATCTGGTGGCGAAACGGAGTTCGTCGGGTTTGCTAGTATATATATATATATATATATATATATATATATATATAAATTTAGAATAAATAGATGTATTCATTATTCTGGCAGACTAAATATTTACGTAGTCTATCGATTTCGGATAAAAGATCCACTGACCTCAGCGTCTGCCAATTGCCTTCATCTCACCTCATCTCATCTCATCTGAATCCAATATTGCAGATTTACCAGAAAAAGTTATTGACCCAACACAGAAATACCGCTCGACACTTTGAGACGTCGAATCGTTGCGGTATCGTATCATCATATGTTTTATTTATAGGCTTCTCTGCCACATCTCACACACATAAAACATCTCTGAATACTTATAAATTTACATAGACGAATAGATAAATAAGAATCAGTGACTTTTTGAATCACAGCTGGTGATGGTAATAAATATCTCTAATTAAAGTGAAAAACTAGTGGGGCGCATGGCATCGTGCCTTAAGGCAAATTGCTGGAACTTTCCGTACCAAAAAATATCATTTTTTTAAAAAAAGATTAACATTGTTGAAAAAAATTTATTTCGAACAAATTAGATTTTTGAGAAACTATAAATTTGACAAAAAAGTACTTTGTTTATTTAAAAATATAATTTAAAAATAATTTCTTTATTTTGACATATTTTGGAAATTCTGAACTTTTTTTCAAAGCAATCGTACTGCTTTAACTGCATAGAGACGAAATTTCAAAGCGCGTAAGCGCCCCGTCGCCGTCTAACGTTTAAACATTGGTACGGAACCCATAGGAATGTAAACAAAATGTATACTTATTATTAAAATTTCTATAAAATGTCTAATGATCATTTTTGACCGCCAAATGGCGTTTTTTTACTTTTTTCACTAGATCTCCGAAACCGCTAGATCTGCCTTCATGAAAATTTGATTCTTCATCTTGTTAATACAAGTAAAATGTTTTTTGAATTATTAGAATCGGACGCTCCGTTCTCGTAAAAACTGAGTTACCATTTTTGGGACTTTTTGCCCCGTATCTTCGGAACGGCTAGACCTGCCTTTGCCAAAAACTAATCAGCACGTCTCCTTATCAATACGAATCGAATGCTTTTTGAATTATTCAAATCGCTTCATCCGTGTTCCCGAAATCGTCGACGAAAATTTGTATCCGCACACACATACATACTCGCACACACACATACATCCATTTTTTTAAGGTATGCCAAAATGTTCAGAAGGTTTTGAAACGTAAATATATATAAAAATGTTCATTTTCGATTTTTTTGCGATTACTATAACTTGCCCTACGGGAAGTTAAAATATCCCTAGACATATGAAGATCTTTTTTAAGTAAAACTTCTAAAAATCTGTACAAATGCAACGGAAGTGCGTTACGGCAGATAAGAGTCGAGTGCCAATGATTCATCATTCGTTCTCGATGATATCATTTCTATGCTCGTCGATTGTGATTGGTCGTCGTGTATGTAAATAGATTTCTGTCGTTGTATGCGCGTACCGGCATCAACGTTGTATGCGTACCGATATCAACAAGGAAATCGGCGTAGATAAATAAACATTTTAAAGTTACGTCGTAGTACAAATTTTGATTTAATTAAAAATGTCTGAATCAAAAGAATATTTTACCCTTTTCCTTGAAAATAATAAAACAAATTTAACATTTGTGCCGTGTACTAAACATAAGTTTATTAATTAGAAATTATTTCTATGTTATTCGTAGTCTCTATAATTCTTTGTAGTTATTAAAATGAAAAATATTTTTTAGGCAAAACAAATATTACAGCTGTTCAAAGAATGAGATTATATCGCCAACGAAAAAGTGAAAAAAATACCATTAGCCAATGCATGTATGTTAATTTTAATTACATGAAATTCTTCAAACACAATTATTACATGATGAGTGAATTTGCAAAAACAATATTTGTTTAGGCATTGTTTAACACAATCCACTGTGTGCATGAACGAATATTATAGAAATTATTAATCAGCAATTACTTCATTTCTAAATTCTAATTACAATGACAAACCGATCATGTCATATTTGAAGTATGACTTTAATTTTATTTTTAGTTAACTAAAGTAAAATCTAAAATTATTTTCCTATTCAAAAATATCATCCAAGAAAGTTCAATTCCCAACGCACTCAAATTATAAAAAGAAACTATATTTAACTGCATTCCGAAGGGACACTCATCAGTTTCACCCAACCTTTGGAAGTACCAGTCCCCTAGAAACGGAGTATTTATAACTATTTTAAAATAACTAGGAAAAGAGTCTCGTGTTTCCACTATCTCTAAAATTAGTTCTTCAGACACAAGAGACTGTGACCGAAATAACTAACGCATTTTCCTAATAATAGACACAATTGACGGAGGACGGACGACGTTGCGTCGGAACACATGTTCCGCAACAGATAAAAAGACATAAATCAAACGAAATTGATATTTGTATTGAAATACATAAAATTTATCAAAGACGTATGTATATGAGTATGTAATTTTTAAAATATTTTATTTAATAAAAGATTGCGCGTAAGGTTCACACGCGATTGAAGTAAAACTTTTTTTATCACAGGATGGCATTTCAATTGTAAATAAATACATCATATAACAGTTTTGAATAATGTTTATTAGTAATATGGTAACACTCGTGATACACACATTTATTAGTGTCAACCATTAGTATACACATTTATATAATGATAAATTATAAATTATATATTCATTATAGCATTAAAAATATGTATATTTAAAAACAATAATGTAATTGAAGTCATACTTCAAATATGACATGATCGGTTTGTCATTGTAATTAGCATTTACGACTTGAATCTTCATTAGAGAAATGAAGTAATTGGTTATCAATAAATTCTATAATATTCGTTCACACAGTGGATTATGTTAAATGACGCCTAAAAAATATTGTTTTCACAATTTCACTCATCATGTAATAATTGTGTTTGAACAAACTTCATGTAATTAAAATTAACATACATTCATTGACTAATGGTATTTTTTTTTACCTTTTCACTGGCGATATAATCTCATTCTTTGAGCAGCTGTAATATCTGTCTTGCCTAAAATATTTTCCATTTTAATAACTTCAAAGATTTATAGAAGTTATGAATAATATAGAAATTATTTCAATAAACTTTCGTTTAGTACACGGCACAAACGTTTTAATTATTTTAGATTCTCAACTAATTTTCACACATTTTTTAAATTTTGCAAAATCTGTTTCGGATTTTTTCCGAAAACGTGGACGAATTTTACACTTGACCTGTAAATCTAAAGAAAAACGGCTCTGACGATTGTTGTTCAAAATTAAGCAGAGATTTTCAAAAAACGTCGACAAAAGGTCAAATTTTAAATCACACACATTCATTTTCTAAATTTGGTTTCAATCGTTTCAGAATGACTTTAAAGTCGAGAAAACATAAAATTGGCAAACCAAATTTTTCGGCGATAACTAACGTTTTCGGAGAGGTAACTATTGTAACATATTTCTTTATAATAATTTTAACTAGTGGTGTACGGCATAGTGCCTTGAGACAAATTGCTGGAACATCCCGTACCGTAATGAAATATTCGAGAAATTTTAAACGTTTTCGAATATATTATTACAAATACTGTTACTTTCATTATTTTTGCTATCTTGTTATATCTGAGCAAATCAAATATAAATCATAAGTCAATTTATCTCCTGAACATTTACAATCGTCATTTCATTTCGAATTCAATTTCAAAAAAATAGTTGCTTAATTTACACAAAATTGAAAAAGTGCTCCCGTATAATCACAGTCTAAACATTTGCATTTGCAAATAATTCTGTGCGACATTTTCACTTATACTGTGATTAGCTTGGCGGCATTTTCACATTTTTCAATAATTTTCACAAAATTGGAAAAGTGCTCTAGTACATAAACAGTCTAAACGCACTTGGGTAAACATTTGTACCAGAGTGGCGCTTAGACTGTGCTTAGACTGGGTAATTTTTTGAATTTTTAATCCAAAATTACAAAAATATTTTTTACGAAAATAAAAAAGATGTAATAATTTTTTATCCTCAAAAGCAATTGCTTGTATAGCAGAAAGTTTTTTAGATCATCCAAATCGGACGCTTAGTTCACTCAAAAACTGCCATTTTTTGCACATTTAGCTCTGTACCTTCGTAATGGCGGGACCTGTCTTTACCAAAAACTAATCACCACTTCTCCCAATCTTTACAAACTGAATGTTTTTTAGATCATTCAAATCCGATACTACGTTCTCTCAAAAACTCGATTTTTATTTTCTTCACTCTTTGCTCCGTATCTCCGTAATGGCTGGAGACCTGCCTTTGCCAAAAACTAATCAGCACATCTCCTTATCAATAGGGATCGAATGTTTTTTAAACCATTCAAATCGGTTGATCCGTGCGCCCGAAAAAGTGGACGAAAAAATGCGGACATACACATACACACACATCCATTTTTTCTGAGATATGCCAAAATGTTCAGAAACCTTCAAAACGTCGAGAAATGCAAAAAATTTGAAAATCTCAAAAGTGTTGTTGTATTAGACCAAGAAAATCACAGACTAAATATTGTATGTGCATAAAAAAATTTTTCAATAACAAGGCTAATACAGAAAACTGATGTACTTCACTTTTTTTAAAAAAAATCTACGCGAATAATGTCTGCAGGAACAGCTAGTATATATACTAAAAATATGATAAACATTTAACCTCTAAAAATACCTGTAAGTAACTTCAATAATTAACATTCTTCTTATTTCCCTTCACCAGCACTGATGGCCATCGCGTCTCAGAGGGGCTTGATAACGAACAGCGGGCAGCAGCAGCAGCTGACCGGCAGTGGCGGCGGCGGCGGCGGACCGCTGTACGGTCACATCGTCGACTGCACGGACAGCAGTGGCGGCGGTTCGACATCCTTCAACGCGTCCGCGGCTCAGCTGTCGCTGCAGGCGGCGGGCGGGTTGCTGCAATTGCAGCAGCAGCACAATTCTGGTGAGTATTGATTTTTAAATGGAACTCTTGTGTGTATGATGAAGGGTGAAAAGTCTCTTTGGAGAGTTTGAAGACGTTGTAAATCAATCGCTACGTTTTAGTACTTTTTTATTGCAATTGGAAGGTGATAGAATACGCTTTTACGATTTTTCAACTTTCCTAGATGTAGATTTGGTTATATAATTGAAAAATAATTGAAAATCATACGAATACGAATATAAGAATATTACAAATATAATGTTGAGTAGTAGGGTAGAACGAAATACAAAGGTCCCAATTTGATTTTCAGCTTTTTTTTTAATTACAATATTTATTGCAACTGTTAAATGATTAACATCTAGCAGTAATAATGAACAATAACATAAATTTAAATAAAAAAGAGTACAAAATAAAGGATAGTATTTACATTACGTAGTAATCATCATACTACAGTACGTAGTTTGATGATTTAATATAAAATAAAAGTAAATTATAATAATAGTACAATTAAGAAATAAAATTTCTGAATAATAAAAAAATACTAGAAAAACAATAAATTTTTCAATTTTCAGCAAATGTACTGTGAAAACCAAACCAACTTCTTTCACAACAAGTAACAAATATTAATCAACTATCGAACTAAGTTCAGTAGAATTGTAGAAATATATTTACTTGCTATGAGCAATTATATTGTTAAAAACAATCTTATCACATATATCAAAACAAACAACGCATATCAAAGAATCAACTATCTGACTATGTTTAGTCAAACTCCCAGCTAATTAATCATAGTAAAAATGTTTTTTTTTGTTGTTTTCAAAAAAATTGTCACCTGGTCCTCCATAGTTGGGTTAAAATAGGACAGCTAGGGGACAAACAGATCCAATGTCTTATTTTCAATTTTATGAAATAATATCTATATTATCTAACCAATGCAAAATATAAGTTTTATGGCTACATTTTTTACTATATATGTACCTTCATCTGGTATTTCGACAGAAATATTTATCAGCAGATTTGGAATAACTATTTATTTAACTTATCTTTTGTAAAATGGATATTGTTATTTATTTGCCAGGGAAAAGGTTCAGTTTGTCCTTTTTACCTCATCCACATGTAAGCTCTTTTAAAGGTTATATGAAAACTGTTGAATCTAACTGAAAAGTATCAATGACAAATGTAATTAAAGTCAGTCAGTCTTCAAATACGACATGATCGGTTTGTCATTGTAATTAGCATTGAGAAATAAACCTTCATTAGAGAAATGAAGTAATTGCTGATTAAAAAATTCTATAATATTCGTTCACACAGTGGACAGCTGCAATATAATAATCTTGAATAATTTTATTAACACTATCAATAAATAAACTCCATAGATGTCCATTATATGAAGTATATCTGTATATAAATGATACACAGCTTCAAAATCTATTGTTGTGCTTGATTTCTTGTTTGGAGTTATAAATATGATAATCAATTAATTCTTCATTATTTATAAAAAAAAATGCAACTTTGTAATACTTTACGTTCAGGATCAGCAAAGTGAAATTGTAGGCTTTAATAATTGATCAAGAACAGTTGTTTCACTTGTCTTGTAATTAAAATTTAACATACATTCATTGACTGTTCGTTTTTTTTTTTGACTATTTCGCTGGCGTTATAGTCTCATTCTTTGAGCAGTCTGTAGTATGTGTATTTCCTATAAAAATAATTTCTAATAGTAACAACGAAGAATACAAATTATTTCCATAAACTTACGTTTCTTACATGCACAGATTTTTCATTTGTTTTATTATTTTCACTATATGCGGAGACTTACTACGTATACGCATACAATCAAAGCAATCATACTCACGCGACACGACCACCAATCACAATCGACCCGTATAGAAATGATATCACCGAGAGCGAATGACGAATCATTGGCACTTGACTCGAGCGTAACGCTTTTCCGTTGCAAAAAGGAAGTTTTACATCAAAAACTAAAATTAAAATAATACTTGGCCGTGTATCTCCTGATGGTTACACATCTTTTGCCTTCTACTATAATAGTATTCTTAAAAATATCACACTTTTCTTGTTTTTCGGTAGTTTTAAACCCTAAAGATCTGCTTTTCCCATGGCAAATATTTTTACAAACTGGTTCAATATTTTATATTTTTGTCTTAAAATTTAAAAGCAACTGTTTTTACCTTTTTTATTGCATACCAAATATTTTTTTGCACTCGATCGTTGTTTTAGGTTTCGATTTGTCGGCGTGCGAACTACCAGCCAAAATTTCATGTTTAATAAACATTTAAGTGTGTGAAAGCAGCCATTTGAAGAAAAACATATCACTGTTATAAAATTTATCAAAACTTTCTATGTATAATCTAAGCAACATGAATTTTTGCCTGTGAATTTCATGTCAAAGTGTTTTGTTTATGAGCGAAATTAATCAAACTGACAGGAAACTGAAATCGATTGATCGTCATGAAGTTGATATGTGAGATTCATAATAATGGAATTTAAACGTTTATTAAGTATAAATTATTTATGAAGTAGACATATTTTGGGCGAAAATTGAAATGTGTTTGGTTGTGAACTCAATCTTAGTTTTGGCAAATAATTAAATGAATTATACTTGATCTAACGATATTTTTTCGAATGATAATTCATAAAAGCGACCATTATGTTTGTAGCAGTTGGTGGAAATATTCGCAATATTCAAATGACGGTTTGTCCTAATTAGAATTGATATAAATATAAATAAATAATTGATATTTATAACAGAATTGAGAGGAATATTTTAAATAAAAATTAGGCTTGCAACTAGTATTTAATGATTTAAACCACGATGTTTTTTTTTTAGTTCACCTTATAACTTACAACTGTCCTTAGTGGACATATAGTAAATCTAAAGATATTATATATAATTCAAATTCTATATAAATGACAAAAGTAGAAGTAGCCAGTGTTGCTTCTGCTTTAAATAAAAAGCAGATTTAAATTTAAAAAGATTTAAATTTTATCTATGTTGCAGAGGTCTAGGGGGTGTGCTTTTTTTAGTCTCTTCAAAATGTTAACAACCAAAAGGTTTTTTCCAGTTGCCTGATTTTTCTTGGCGGTTTAAAATCAACAGGGACATATGACATCTAGTTCTGGGATTGCACTAGTAAACTAACATCAAATTAAATCAAAAACTTCAAAATAATATCTTGAAAATCTGCTGAAATATGATCCAAACTAGCTTATACATCAAGGCACCAATATGTTCACCAAGATAAAACAGACATCTCAGAAACAGACAGAGATCTGTTATTTTTTTGTTGAACATATTGGTGTCTTGACGTATAGACCAGTTTGGGACATGTTTAGGCAGATTTTCAAGACTTTATTTTGAAGTTTTTGATTTATTTTGATGCTAGTTTTCTAACGCAGCCCCGGAACTGGATGCTATATGTCCATGTTGATTTTAAAATGGTAAAACTGTCGAGAAAAAACAGACAACTGGCAAAAACCTGGTTTTGAATGTATATCAATAGTTTATTGTAGGTTTGATCTAGGTCCTAAGAGACGATACAATTTTTGGAAATTATTTTGGTGTTGATTTTTCTTTTTCTTGATGTGGATTTTCCAATTCAACTTTTTGTCTAGATGCAGTTCCAAGTCTGCTTTTTCTTGGTGAACATATTGGTGTCTTGATGTATAGACCAGTTTGGGACGTATTTAGGCAGATTTCAAGATTTTATTTTGAAGTTTTATTTATTTTGATACTAGTTTACTAGTGCAGCCCCAGAACTGGATGCCATATGTCCAAGTTGGTTTTAAAATGGTTTTGTATATATATCAATAGTTTATTAGAAGTTGACAAGTTTGATCTCGATCCTAAAGGACGATACAATTTTTGGAAATTATTTTTGAGTTGATTTTTCTTTTTCTTGATGTGGATCAACTTTTTGTTTAGATGCAGTCCTTAGTACTTGGCGGAGTTCTTTTGTGGTGGATTTTCCAATTCAACTTTTTGTCTAGATGCAATTACAAGTACTTGGCTAAGTCCTATTGTGGCATATTTTTCCTTAGATCAATATGGAAGGGCAGTTGCCTAAACCTCGATGATGTAAATATAAAAAGTGTTACAAAGCAATAAAAATGCTTTGTAACACTTTTAAAAATACAGAAAGTATCTGCTTAGGAAAATAGTTGTGTATATTTAAAATAAGATTATTATATTTACTTCAGGTATGTCTGTGAAGAAACATTCATGTGGTGGTTACAGTCCTCTTCTATCATATGTTTAATTAACTTTTAATAATTATAAGATTATTATATTAGCTTCAGGGTTACTGCAATTCAATGTCTGTGAAGAAACAATCGTGTGGTGGTTACAGTCCTCTTCTATTATATGTTTAATTAACTTTTAATAATTTTAATATGAAAAATTGGTAAAATTTTGACACCAGATCAAATTTTAAGATTTTTTTTTATAAAATAATGAAATAATTAATAAATTTCTATTACCAGGTCAGCAACAGTACCTCTCCTCCGTCGGAATCGGTTCGACGGTCACCGGCACCGTACCACTGTCCACCGCCGGTGGTGTGCAGACCGCCGGCGGTGTCACCTGCACGTCTGGACAAGTTTCGGCTGCAGCCGCAGCAGCAGCGGCTGGTGAACTTCATGCGATGCAGGCGCGCATACCGAGGAGGTTCCGAGAACCGTCGCAGGCGCCGTTGAGGAAACTCAGTGTGGATCTGATCAAGACTTATAAGCACATCAATGAGGTAAATGAAATTAATGAGTGTACACTAAAGTCTGTTTTTACACGGTCTTTTTGTGCACGGTTTTGATATAACACGGTTTGAAAATTGAATATTTTTAATTTTTTTAGCACGATTTGAAATTTTATGTACTTTTAAATTTTTTTTGTCAAATTTAATTTTTTGCGAAGTATGTTCATATCAAAAAAAAGTATTTATGAAAGAAAAAAGTTTGAAACCATCGATAGTATCGATAGTTCGCGAACACTGGCTTAAAGATTTAAGTGAATTCCCCTTTAGTGCGTACAAACAATTTTTACTGGTCAAAGCAAATGTGAATAGCACTAATTTAGGGGAATTATTATTAAAATAAACATGAATTCTTGTTCTTGAAAATTATTCTAATTTTAATAGGTTTTAGAGATTAGTAACAAATCACCCATTTTTGTATAAGATCAATGTCTTTTTTTACACTTCTTTTTTTACACGGCTTTTTCTGGAACCAATCATCCGTGTAAAAACAGACTTAGGTGTATTCTTGAATAACATAACCATGTTATGGCAACATAACATGGGTGCGCTGAAATTTTTTTTCAAACGTCCAGGAAATGTCAAAATTTGGCACACAATAAACAATTTTTAACTTCCCGTAGGGTAGTTATAGTAATGGGCCGAAAGTCGAAAATGAAAATTTTTGCATTTTTCGACGTTTTGAAGGTTTCTGAATATTTTGGCATACTTCAGAAAAAATGGATGTGTTTTTGTATTTTGTATGTCCGCATTTTTTCGTCCCCGCACGGATCAACCGATTTGAATGATTTAAAAAACATTCGATTCCTATTGATAGGGAGATGTGCTGATTAGTTTTTCACAAAGGCAAGTCCAGCCGTTACGGAGATAAAGAGCAAAGAGTGCAGAAAATAGAAATCGTTTTTTTTGAGAGAACTGGGCATCCGATTTGAATGATCTAAAAAACATTGAATTTGTAATGATTGGGAGAAGACGTCATTAGTTTTTAGCAAAGATAGGTTTCGCCATTTCGAAGATACAGAGCTAAATGTGCAAAAAATGGCAGTTTTTGAGAGAACTAAGCGTCCGATTTGAATGATCTAAAAAACTTTCTGCTTGTATTGACAAAACAATTGCTTTTGAGGATAAAAAATTATTACATCTTTTTTTTATTTTCCATAAAATATTTTTGTAATTTTGGATTAAAAATTCAAAGAATTACCCAGGCTAAGCACGGTCTAAGCGCCACTCTGGTACAAATGTTTACCCAAGTGCGTTTAGGCTGTTTATGTAATGGAGCACTTTTCCAATTTTGTGAAAACTATTGAAAAATGTGAAAATGCCGCCAAGCTAAGCACAGTATAAGTGAAAATGTCGCACAGAATTATTTGCAAATGCGTTTAGACTGTGGCTATACGGGAGCTATATTTTTCAATTTTGTGTAAATTAGGCAACTATTTTTTTTTGAAATTGAATTCGAAATGAAATGACGATTGTTAATGTTCTGGAGATAAATTGATTTATGATTTACATTTGATTTGCTCAGATATTACAAGATAGCAAAAATAATGAAAGTTACAGTATTTGTAATAATATATTTGAAAACGTTTAAAATTTCTCGAATATTTCATTACAGTACGGGAAGTTCCAGCAATTTGCCTTAAGGCACGATGCCATGCGCCCCACTAGTTTCACAATTATTCAGAATTACCATATCAATTTTGTGGCGAAAACAGAGTCTTCTCCTCCGGGGTCTCAATATTCTATCTTGTCAGGCCGTTATAATTTTAATAAAACGCCGGCGACAACAGTTTATGATCCCCATTTGAAATTTTGCCAATACTTGAGAAAACAAAAAGGAAAGAATCTGGCAGCAATTTCTCTGCGTTTCCTATTTTTACAACAGCATACATGAATTGAAAGGGTATGTAGATCATCGCCACCCTCGGCAATCTCATGAATAAACTTAATGCAATAAATGCTAAAATCATGTTGGCGCCTTACAGGGCACTATTTCATATTGAGAGATAGATTATTATAATAGGAATGGAGAGTAACTTAGAGAAAATACCATCAAGGATTTTAACCACTTTAACTGCCAGGTCTTCTAGTTTATGTATATATATATATATATAA
>NW_020539727.1:11215672-11231733 GCF_003426905.1 Ctenocephalides felis | reverse complement strand
AAACTGCCGATGAAAGATTTAATCTTAACAAAAAAAATTTTAATTAACTAAAAAAAACTAGTAATTTTTTTTTAAATTAAACGACTTATCGTAAGACCGTAATATTTTAGTGTGTTCTATATATTGTAGTGTGACCATGATATAAATCGCCAAAATAATTAAATAATAAGAAATCGGCTGATTTTTATTGAAAATAAATTGTAAATAAAGTTTTTGAAGTTTTAAAATCTACTCAGAATTATTGGTTAAGTTATTACTTTTCTGCTATCAACAAAGAAACGACTGGCTGATCCCCATGCAAAATTTACATACACTAATCCTTATCAAGTTAAATAGCTTTTAAATTTTTGAAATCACTCCAGATGTTCTTGAGAAAACGTCGACAAAAAGTCAAATATCTGTTCACACATACACATACACCTACTTTTTCCAAATTTGGTCTCATTCGATTCGGAATGACTTCAAACGTCCAAAAGAAAACAAAGTTAGCAAATCGGATTTTTTGGCGAAACAAACTTCGGAAATTAATAAAATCAATTGCAATATTAGGCATAAATTTAATATTAGGCTCATTACTAGTAATGAGTAAGAATTAAAATAAATATTTAAACAAACTCATTGTCTGGTGCAAGATATCTCAATAAATAATAAATATGAAGTTTCTTATCAAAATCTTGAGAATAACATTGTTATGCTTATTTTGATCATAAATAAAATAATGCAACAAAAATTTGATATGTTTTGTAAAACAAGTGTTTACTTGTGAAGAAAGACCAAGAAACTTTGGTTGGAGTGCGGACTATCTTAAAGTTAATATTGAAAGCTAAAACTTTCAGAGAATTTTTTATATCTATTCGGAATCGTTTAGTAGCAAAAAAAATTCGAAAAAATCCATATTAAAGACCACCCTGATATATAAATTACAACAATTGCATTTCCCTTTAAGTTTAATCCAAATATTTGTTTTCTCATTTTCTTTACCATTAGTGCAAGTTTCTTATAAAAATATATATTTTTTTTTAATATTTGAGAACCGTAATTAATTATCGGTCTTTTGCGAATATGTATTAGTCATAACCACACGTCCATATCAAATTTCAGGTAAAAGTTGGCAAATACGCAAATGGGTCTACTACTTCCTTTTATAAGTACATAAAGTTCGAAGCTTTATCATTATTATTATTCATTCATGATATCAAGACCAGACCCAAGATATTTCAAACTGTCCTGTATAAATATATCAAACTGTCCTGTATAAATATATCAAACTGTCCTGTATAAAAAAATATCAAACTGTACAAAATGTCCTGTATAAATATTTCAAACTGTCCTGTATAAATATTTCAAACTGTACAAATGTCCTGTATAAATATTTCGAACTGTCCTGTAAAATATTCAAAGTGTGCAAATGTCCTGTATAAATTTCAAAGTGTGCAAATGTCCTGTATAAATATTTCAAAGTGTGCAAATGTCCTGTATAATATTTCAAACTGTCCTGTATAAATATTTCAAACTGTACAAATGTCCTGTATAAATATTTCGAACTGTCCTGATAAATATTTCAAAGTGTGCAAATGTCCTGTATAAATATTTCAAAGTGTGCAAATGTCCTGTATAAAATATTTCAAAGTATGCAAATGTCCTGTATAAATATTCAAACTGTCCTGTATAAATATATCAAAACTGTCTGTATAAATAATCAAACTGTCCTGTATAAATATATCAAACTGTACAAATGTCCTGTATAAATATTTCAAACTGTCCTGTATAAATATTTCAAACTGTACAAATGTCCTGTATAAATATTTCGAACTGTCCTGTATAAATATTTCAAAGTGTGCAAATGTCCTGTATAAATATTTCAAAGTGTGCAAATGTCCTGTATAAATATTTCAAAGTGTGCAAAGTGTGCAAATGTCCTGTATAAATATTTCAAACTGTACAAATGTCCTGTATAAATATTTCGAACTGTCCTGTATAAATATTTCAAAGTGTGCAAATGTCCTGTATAAATATTTCAAAGTGTGCAAATGTCCTGTATAAATATTTCAAAGTATGCAAATGTCCTGTATAAATATTCAAAGTATGCAAATGTCCTGTATAAATATTTCAAAGTGTGCAAATGTCCTGTATAAATATTTCAAAGTATGCAAATGTCCTGTATAAATATTTCAAAGTGTGCAAATGTCCTGTATAAATATTTCAAAGTATGCAAATGTCCTGTATAAATATTTCAAACTGTCCTGTATAAATATTTCAAACTGTCCTGTATAAATATTTCAAAGTGTACAAATGTCCTGTATAAATATTTCAAACTGTCCTGTATAAATATTTCAAGTGTACAAATGTCCTGTAAAATATTTCAAAAACTGTCCTGTATAAATATTTCAAAGTGTACAAATGTCCTGTATAATATTTCAAAGTGTACAAATGTCCTGTATAAATATTTCAAACTGTCCTGTATAAATATTTCAAAGTGTACAATGTCCTGTATAAATATTTCAAAGTGTACAAATGTCCTGTATAAATATTTCAACTGTCCTGTATAAATATTTCAAAGTGTACAAATGTCCTGTATAAATATTTCAAAGTGTACAAATGTCCTGTATAAATATTTCAAAGTGTACAAATGTCCTGTATAAATATTTCAAAGTGTACAAATGTCCTGTATAAATATTTCAAACTGTCCTGTATAAATATTTCAAAGTGTACGAATGTTCTGTATAAATATTTCAAACTGTCCTGTATAAATATTTCAAAGTGTACAAATGTCCTGTATAAATATTTCAAAGTGTACAAATGTCCTGTATAAATATTTCAAAGTGTACAAATGTCCTGTATAAATATTTCAAAGTGTACAAATGTCCTGTATAAATATTTCAAAGTGTACGAATGTCCTGTATAAATATTTCAAAGTGTACGAATGTCCTGTATAAATATTTCAAAGTGTACAAATGTCCTGTATAAATATTTCAAAGTGTACGAATGTCCTGTATAAATATTTCAAAGTGTACGAATGTCCTGTATAAATATTTCAAAGTGTACGAATGTCCTGTATAAATATTTCAAAGTGTACGAATGTCCTGTATAAATATTTCAAAGTGTACGAATGTCCTGTATAAATATTTCAAAGTGTACGAATGTCCTGTATAAATATTCAAAGTGTACGAATGTCCTGTATAAATATTTCAAAGTGTACGAATGTCCTGTATAAATATTTCAAAGTGTACGAATGTCCTGTATAAATATTTCAAAGTGTACGAATGTCCTGTATAAATATTTCAAAGTGTACGAATGTCCTGTATAAATATTTCAAAGTGTACGAATGTCCTGTATAAATATTTCAAAGTGTACGAATGTCCTGTATAAATATTTCAAAGTGTACGAATGTCCTGTATAAATATTTCAAACTGTCCTGTATAAATATTTCAAACTGTCCTGTATAAATATTTCAAACTGTCCTGTATAAATATTTCAAACTGTCCTGTATAAATATTTCAAACTGTCCTGTATAAATATTTCAAACTGCCCTGTATAAATATTTCAAACTGCCCTGTATAAATATTTCAAACTGCCCTGTATAAATATTTCAAACTGCCCTGTATAAATATTTCAAACTGTCCTGTATAAATATTTCAAACTGTCCTGTATAAATATTTCAAACTGTCCTGTATAAATATTTCAAACTGTCCTGTATAAATATTTCAAACTGTCCTGTATAAATATTTCAAACTGTCCTGTATAAATATTTCAAAGTGTACAAATGTCCTGTATAAATATTTCAAAGTGTACAAATGTCCTGTATAAATATTTCAAAGTGTACAAAGTCCTGTATAAATATTTCAAAGTGTACAAATGTCCTGTATAAATATTTCAAAGTGTACAAATGTCCTGTATAAATATTTCAAAGTGTACGAATGTCCTGTATAAATATTTCAAACTGTCCTGTATAAATATTTCAAAGTGTACAAATGTCCTGTATAAATATTTCAAAGTGTACAAATGTCCTGTATAAATATTTCAAACTGTCCTGTATAAATATTTCAAACCGTCCTGTATAAATATTTCAAAGTGTACAAATGTCCTGTATAAATATTTCAAACTGTCCTGTATAAATATTTCAAAGTGTGCAAATGTCCTGTATAAATATTTCAAAGTGTACAAATGTCCTGTATAAATATTTCAAAACTGTCCTGTATAAATATTTCAAAGTGTGCAAGTCCTGTATAAATATTTCAAAGTGTACAAATGTCCTGTATAAATATTTCAAAGTGTACAAATGTCCTGTATAAATAAAAGTGTACAAATGTCCTGTAAAATATTCAAAGTGTACAAATGTCCTGTATAAATATTTCAACTGTCCTGTATAAATATTTCAAAGTGTACAAATGTCCTGTATAAATATTTCAAATGTCCTGTATAAATATTTCAAAGTGTGCAAGTGTCCTGTATAAATATTTCAAACCGTCCTGTATAAATATTTCAAAGTGTACAAATGTCCTGTATAAATATTTCAAACTGTCCTGTATAAATATTTCAAACCGTCCTGTATAAATATTTCAAAGTGTACAAATGTCCTGTATAAATATTTCAAACTGTCCTGTATAAATATTTCAAAGTGTGCAAGTGTCCTGTATAAATATTTCAAAGTGTACAAATGTCCTGTATAAATATTTCAAACTGTCCTGTATAAATATTTCAAAGTGTGCAAGTGTCCTGTATAAATATTTCAAAGTGTACAAATGTCCTGTATAAATATTTCAAAGTGTACAAATGTCCTGTATAAATATTTCAAAGTGTACAAATGTCCTGTATAAATATTTCAAACTGTCCTGTATAAATATTTCAAAGTGTACAAATGTCCTGTATAAATATTTCAAACTGTCCTGTATAAATATTTCAAAGTGTACAAATGTCCTGTATAAATATTTCAAACTGTCCTGTATAAATATTTCAAACCGTCCTGTATAAATATTTCAAAGTGTACAAATGTCCTGTATAAATATTTCAAACTGTCCTGTATAAATATTTCAAAGTGTGCAAGTGTCCTGTATAAATATTTCAAAGTGTACAAATGTCCTGTATAAATATTTCAAACTGTCCTGTATAAATATTTCAAACTGTCCTGTATAAATATTTCAAAGTGTACAAATGTCCTGTATAAATATTTCAAACTGTCCTGTATAAATATTTCAAACTGTCCTGTATAAATATTTCAAAGTGTACAAATGTCCTGTATAAACATTTCAAAGTGTACAAATGTCCTGTATAAACATTTCAAAGTGTACAAATGTCCTGTATAAATATTTCAAAGTGTACAAATGTCCTGTATAAATATTTCAAAGTGTACAAATGTCCTGTATAAATATTTTAAAGTGTACGAATGTTCTGTATAAATATTTCAAACTGTCCTGTATAAATATTTCAAAGTGTACAAATGTCCTGTATAAATATTTCAAAGTGTACAAATGTCCTGTATAAATATTTCAAACTGTCCTGTATAAATATTTCAAACCGTCCTGTATAAATATTTCAAAGTGTACAAATGTCCTGTATAAATATTTCAAACTGTCCTGTATAAATATTTCAAAGTGTGCAAGTGTCCTGTATAAATATTTCAAAGTGTACAAATGTCCTGTATAAATATTTCAAACTGTCCTGTATAAATATTTCAAAGTGTGCAAGTGTCCTGTATAAATATTTCAAAGTGTACAAATGTCCTGTAGAAATATTTCAAAGTGTACAAATGTCCTGTAGAAATATTTCAAAGTGTACAAATGTCCTGTATAAATATTTCAAACTGTCCTGTATAAATATTTCAAAGTGTACAAATGTCCTGTATAAATATTTCAAACCGTCCTGTATAAATATTTCAAAGTGTACAAATGTCCTGTATAAATATTTCAAACTGTCCTGTATAAATATTTCAAACCGTCCTGTATAAATATTTCAAAGTGTACAAATGTCCTGTATAAATATTTCAAACTGTCCTGTATAAATATTTCAAACTGTCCTGTATAAATATTTCAAACTGTCCTGTATAAATATTTCAAAGTGTACAAATGTCCTGTATAAATATTTCAAACTGTCCTGTATAAATATTTCAAACCGTCCTGTATAAATATTTCAAAGTGTACAAATGTCCTGTATAAATATTTCAAAGTGTACAAATGTCCTGTATAAATATTTCAAAGTGTACAAATGTCCTGTATAAATATTTCAAAGTGTACAAATGTCCTGTATAAATATTTCAAAGTGTACAAATGTCCTGTATAAATATTTCAAAGTGTACAAATGTCCTGTATAAATATTTCAAAGTGTACAAATGTCCTGTATAAATATTTCAAACTGTCCTGTATAAAAACTTCAAAGTGCATAAATGTCCCGTATAAAAACTTCAAAGTGCAGAAGTGTCCCGTATAAAAATTTCAAACAGTGTGGAGAAAATATTTCAAACAGTGTCAAGAAAATTTCAAACCGTGTCGAGAAAATATTTCAAACAGTGTCGAGAAAATATTTCAAACAGTGTCGAGAAAATATTTCAAACAGTGTCGAGAAAATATTTCAAACAGTGTCGAGAAAATATTTCAAACAGTGTCGAGAAAATATTTCAAACAGTGTCGTATAAATACTGTGAGTTGTAGGAATATAAGCAGTGTCAAATATTGTAAATTATGTTTTTTAAATATTTCAAATTGTGTTGGAGAAATATTGCAGCGTGTATAACTGGTAAGTATAACTGGGTAAACCATGAGTAATATTGTAAACCTTACATTAAGTGTAAAAATGTTTTAAACACTGACAATATTATAAATTGTATGAAAATGTAAATTGTCTAAATTTTTTGTCGGCTTGGCTAAATGTCATGCTAAAATTAATCAACATACCTCAAGGTAAAAGGCCACTTACACCCAATAGGAACTATTGTTGTGTGCAATTTCAACCAATGAACACGAAATTCGTCATGGGCTCCGACAGATTTCAATTGCAAGATTTTCACATCTACTGTTGTGTGCACTTGCTGAGACGAGTAAAGAAAACTCGTAGTTCTGATCCTGTAAAATGCAAAAATTAGTTTAATGATTCACATTAACAATACATTATTAAAGACATAGTCAATACATCATTAAAGCTTTCCAGCACAGTTTTAAATCTGTAAGAAATAGTCTTTTCCTGATCTGCTATGTATATTTTTTTATTTATTTGAAATGCATTATATATTATATTATTTTATTATATTATATTATATTATATTTATTATATTATATTATTTTATTTATTTTGAAATGCAATAGCTATTCGATGTTTTAAGTAAAAGAATAAATTAGTTCATCAAGTACAAAGCAGTTTTATGAAAAAACTTATTTGCTTCGAAATTCTTTAACACAGTCCATCATATACTCCATATTTTGATAAAATCGTATTAAAAAATCATAAAAAATTTGCTGAAAACGTCAGTACATGGTAAAGTTGCTCAAGTCGAACCTTCAAAACTTATGCTATAATATTAAGTGCATTTAAATAAAAATCTTTGGCCAATATTGAATCTATATTAAGTTGGTCCTTGGTTAACATTCACAGAAATTTCAATTATTTTTCTTAAAGTATATAAGGTTTTTTTAAAGTGTTTTTGGTATGTTTAAGGCCACCTAGCCTAGCCTTATCGGTACCTGCCAATAAAAACCTATATAAAATTCAGTCTAATCAAATTCTTTAGTTATTAGTTACCAAGCCGAACATAATTACTAAAATAAGAAAAGATTATGAACGTACTTACAAAATTATATTATGTTTGGGAGTACTAAGAATGGAAATGATTTATGAAATAACAGCAGCTTGGCTATGCTCACTTCTTTTTCAATTTAAATAAAACTTTTGGAAAGTTGTATTTAATCATTATATCTTTGTATTTAATTAAAAGAAATCCATAAAACGCTCCGTACAATCAAGAAATTTTGCACAACTCAAACTTCAAAGTTTGAAATTACAACTTCTGACTTAACCTTAACAAACCCTACTGTTCAAATATTCATAAACAATTTACCAATAAGCAATAAAATGAACTTTATTAAAAGTAAGTAAGATGATTATAGATATAAGTAAAAACATTACAAAATGCTTGTTTTTAAAATTATTTCTGTTTCTCAAAGTTGTCCAGTTTTATAACAGTGAACTGTTCGCTTAGTAGACTAAATAGTTCTATATGATATTCATAAGTATAAGACAAATTGCAGTCGAGGCACAAGTTAGATGGAATGACCTGAGCAACTTGACAATCGGGCACATGGTTGGAAAACAAAAAGCTGTTCTATGACAAAATATTCGTATTGAAATTATTGTATAAGGTAGTGATTCTGACCCAATGAAGTCCCATATGATATTTACAAGTATCAGACAAAATACAGCCGAGGCACAAGTGAAGCGAGGGAATGACCTAAACAACTTGACATAAATCTAGCACATGGTTAATAAAACTGCAAAAAAATGCTTTAAAACTTTGAGCAGCGCAGTAATTGTGGTCGAATGGAGTCTCCACGAACCCCCTTGTCAATTCATTTGATCTAAAAATTGATGTAAGTTAGTACAAAGTTCCAAGAAAAATACCAATTCTGCAGTTCCAACAAAATTTGGAAATGATTCTCACTCGAAACATAAACCGTGCCGACGAAAAAAAAATGAGGAATGCATTAAACCTTGCGTAACCGAATGTCATTTCTGACGTTTCACATTTAACACTCAATGATATCGTAAAACCGAACACGAAATATAATTTGCACAAGTACAAGACACCAAGGAATTCTATGCTATATACATACCTTCTCCTAGCAAAATACTCCATTATTTGCGAGCTCCTATGTCTTCAATTGAGTCCAAAAAGAAAATGAAATAGTCAGTTGGCGGCTCATACTGCTGAAGCATAGATATATGCGAAGATGTCCGACTGCAAAGTAGACACGTGGCGCTAAAAAAACTCTAGCGGCATGTTTGGTACTTACGAACCTGTCAATAATCTATTGACGTCTCTCTATGCTTATTTATCCATGGCCTCTTTGATAAAGATTAGAATCATTTTAAATGTGAGAATGATTTTAACGAAATTTATATTAATTATTAATTAAAAAAGAAAATTAATTAATTACACAAAAATACACTACACTATTGCACAGTATTAAATAAGCTATTAACTAGTGGTGTATGGCATCGTGCCTTAAGCAAATTGCTAGAACTGCCCGTTCCGTAATAAAATATTCGAAGAATATTAAATGTTTTTAAGTAGATTATTATAAATACTGTAACATTGTCTAATATTATAAGAGTTATATAAACTGAATTGCAAAGTTGAAATTATTTATTTCAAGTATATAAGTGAGTTTTAGAACTTTAAAATTAAAATATGGAATATTTTCGATATACAAAAAAAAATTGAAACTATTTTTTTCCAAAAGCAATTATTTTGTCAAAACAAGCTGAAAGTTTTTTGAATCATTCAAATCGGATACTCCGTTCTCTCAAAAACTCGATATCTATTTTCTGCACCCTTTCCTCCGTATCTCCGAAACGGCTTGACCTGCCCTTGCCAAAAACTAATCAGCACATCTCCCTATCAATAGGAATGGAATGTTTTTTGAACCATTCAAATCGGTTGATCCTAGGTTAGGTTTTCAATCTGACAACCTGAGAAAACCGCCTGACTGCAGAGCAACTACATGGCTTTAGTCAATATTTAGAACGAGTTTGTATCCTTGCCATAACATTGGTCTGTTATGCAGAAGAATCGGTCCCTTAGCCTCATACAAAATTAGCAAGTCGGATTTTCTGACAAAAACACAAACTTCTTGGAGAAGTTTAAAATATTCTATTAAAATAAGTATAGATTCAATTTATACAATTTTGTAACAACTCAAGTTCACTTTAAAATTCTCAACTCTATGAGGTGCCCTAACATCTGTTAATATAAAATTTATTTAACATTCTAAATCAATTAAAAATAAAACACATACCTTCAATTTTTAATAAATAGGTATTATATTAATTACAATTAATTCTTAAGAAGTTAGAACAAAGGTGGCATTCACTGCTGAACTGGATGCACTCGAAGATCAATTATTTTCCATGCAGTGCAAAAAGTCAATTTATTAATTTTCAATGTCGTTTACTGTTATATCAAAAAGTTATTTACTGAAAATCAATTGGTTTTAAATAACACTTTGTACTGCACATGAAAACAAATGCCCTTTCAGAATATTGTTAATTGTTATCAGCCGATCAATACAACCAGAGATTTTCTGGCCCAACAACTAGTTTTAAAAAATATATATGTGTACATTTTTCTCAATGAAATAAAATATTTTAAATTTAATGTTCATAGAATTTCAAGGATAGAAGAAATAGCATAAACTAATTAATTTACAAATATTAATCTAAAATCAAAGTTTTTGAATGTCGTATAAAACTGCACACATACATATTTAATAAAACAAAGACCTTGCATCACGTACATTTTTATAAAATAAAAAATACAAGTTAAAAAATTCGAACACATTTCTCAGCGCACGATGAGGTAAATCACGACATACAAATTATATATGTTTATTTTATTATACATGTTCAATTTATATGCATTCTCGAATAAAATTATCCCACTACTATTCTATATGCGAATTTGCGCTTTTCTTTTAGTGAGTTGTATGTACAATTTTTTTTCTCAGAACAAATTGGTAGATCGACCGTCAATTAATTGTTTTTCATAATCAATTTGGACCACCAAATAAAAAAGAAATTTAAATCGCGTGCATTCCTAGCACATCCATAAAGTATTCATAATTTATCATATTTTTTCAGTTTTTTTTTTAAATAACTATAACCTATCATTTAACTTTTTTTGCAATTGCATTTATGTTTTAGTCTTTTATTTTTTTAGGTTTTTTTGTGTAATATTGCATTAGATCACAAAAGTCTTATATTTAGTTATCACTATTTTATTCATTAAATTTGCATTGTGTCTTAGAAATGTATGTATATATATATATATATATATATATATATATATATATATAAACTTTCAAGTATATATATATATATATATATATATATATATAAACTTTCAAGTATATATATATATATATATATATATATATAAATATTTTCTTAAATGCAGGTACCATGAAGGCATATAAAACTCAAAGTCATATATGTATGTATATATGCATAACCTATAGATATATATTAAAATTAGTTAAAGAAACAATTTTAGTTTTTTTTTTAATATATATATATATATATATATATATATATATATTTATGATTCTGTTTGTTTCGACGTTGATATGTATGTGACATTATTTTTTTGGCCAAAGCGTCAATCAAAAAATATAATATAATAAAATAATGACTCTATTGAACTAGTTTCGACACTAGGTTTGTGTCATCTTAAGCAAAATCTGTAAATGTTTATATAGAATATTAGAGAGAATACAATAAATGTAACATGAATACATTTTTTTTTTTAAATAAAGAACTTTCCAGATTCTGTTTTCAATTATAAGAATATTTAAATATTATATTAGATTTAAATCAAATTGATTTAATTATTTTCTTGTTTATTTAGATTTTTTTTAAATCTAGTAGTAACAAAATGTAAAATAAAAATTCTCAAAATTTGTAAGAATCAGAATTCTATTGGCCAAAAAATAATGTAATATATATATATATATATATATATATATATATATATTTAATAGTCTTGAATTTGATGTTGATATATATGTTTAATTTGAGTTTAATATTCGGGCGTAACATCAATAAAAATAGTATGAGTTTTTTTAAAAAAATTATTTATTTAAAATCCATACGTTTCGGCTAGCATCTTAGCCATCATTCAGTGGTAATCAAGTTAAAATTTTGTATCCTAATATAGCATATGAAACCAGTATTAATCCATGGTATGAGTATGTGCACATTGATAAGATATGTATTTTTTAACACAAACATCACAAATGGTAAAACACACTAATAATCATGATAACTTGACAAGTTGTCGAAACTATGTATTTACTCTTCGGAGTTTAGGATAGAAATTTCTATCCTATCAATGTGCGTCAAATCCATGGTATCTTATCAATGTGCACATACTCATACCATGGATTAATACTGGTTTCATATGCTATATTAGGATACAAAATTTTAACTTGATTACCACTGAATGATGGCTAAGATGCTAGCCGAAACGTATGGATTTTAAATAAATAATTTTTTTAAAAAAACTCATACTATTTTTATTGATGTTACGCCCGAATATTAAACTCAAATTAAACATATATATATATATATATATATATATACACACGTGTACACATATCTTGATTGTTCCAAGGTCGAGTTTAATTAATTTTCAATTCTTTACAACATCATCCAGTAAAACGATATATTTTTTAAAAGAGATAAATTTAATTAAAAATAAACATAGAAACATAACTACTATTTTAAAATCAAAACTGACAAAATAAATATCCTGAATATTTTGATAAAAAATTATTTTAAAATAGTAGTTATGTTTCTGTGTTATTTATTATTTAACAAATAAAATAATAATATCTATCAAAAAAACAATATTATTTCAAAGTGTGTGTTTTCTTGATTTTGGTTTGTATATTTACATATGTAAAAATTTAAAAATTAATTATTCATATCTTTTAATTTTATTCATTTTTTGTAATTTAGATTCACCGAGTGATGACACATATTAGATGTCGATACATATAAATAACCTAGTAAAAATTAATTACCATTTTTAAGTCAATGAATTGGCTTCTAATTATATATATATATATCTAATTATATATATATATATATATATATATATATTACAATATTATTTCTGTTTTTAAAGCTTTCATAAACCGCATAAATAGTAAAACATTACAAAATTATTTTAACCAGATTTATAACAAAAAATATGCAATAAAATTATAATTGCTTTTCTTTCTAAAATCTTCTAATGTACAACAAAGGCGACCATAAGTCTGTTTGTCCTGTTTGGCGTACCCTAAGGCCCAGGAAAGTCCTGGTTCCCACATTACAAAGAAATGTTTTTGTTCTGAATTTTACAATTACAAAATTATTTTAACCAGATTTATAATAAAAATATGCAACAAATAAAATTATAGTTAATGCCCTTTCTTTCTAAAATCTTCTAATGTACAAATGTGATCATAAGTTTGTTTGTTTGTCCAGGACAGGCCTAGATTGCTCAGGGCGTACCCTATAGCGCAAGATAGTCTTGGTTTCTACATTACATAGACATAGAAATTTTTGTCCTGAATTTTTGTACAGGTTGCTAGCTTCAATAGTTATTTTAGATATATTATAACTAATTATTTTTACAAAATGAAGAACAAAAAGAATATAACTATGAGAAAAATTGTATAATGTATAATGTATAATTGTATAATTTGCACAATGCTTAAAACCTTTAAAAAATCCTAATAAATATCCATAAGAACGATATAAACAGTTTTAAACATCCTATATATAATTTTCATTGAAAACAATTTTAACTAATTATAATAAATAATTTTAAAAAATCAATTGAAAAATCAAAAGATAATTATAAAATAAATTGAACATAATTTTATAAGTTTATAAAAATAAAGTTCTTACTAAAAGTCTGTAAATCTGAATAAAAAAAAAATTATTTAAAACAAATTGAGTTTTGATTGCATTCTTAAATAGTATTTTTTTCGAAAAATTTAAGTTTTTTGGCATAGACCCCTCCCCCGTAAATTAAAATTACCGTTCCAATTTTGATTTAAAAAAAATTGGTCACCTTAATTATATATAATATTGGTTGTTGGTCAATAAAATGTTGTGAACAATTTTAATTAAAAAAACAGAGGAAAAAATCTATGAGCAGTTAAATACAGAAATAATACATCATATTTAATTATTTATCTATGTGTGTATATATATGCATATATATATATATATATATATATATATATATATATATATTTCAGATCTGGTTGTTCGACATCGAAAGATTCCTAAAAATATTAGCCTCCAATTTGGTACCCGCAATGATTTTTAAATATATATGTTCATATATACTGGTAAGACACAAATGCATAAATGAATCTGTACATTATATACAAATGTTTAAGCATGTTTCCTCATAATCATCCACATTAGGTCATAAAATTCAAAATGTTCAAATGTGTACACATTCATCAAAACAATACATATACATATGTATATTAAATATATATTTGTATATGTAAAGTACACACAATGTTTACTAAATATATTATTGAGTTGCTTGAAACACTTTGCTAATGACTGATATATGATTAAGAATAAATGATTAAATCACTTTACGTTCTATTATTTATTCGAGTTTTTCTTATTTAACAACACCAGATGTTGTTCATGTTAATCTTCACTTATTCATATTATAGTTTTAGAACACATGTCCACATCGAACTCAGGACTCTTAAATACTTTCTATTATTTAGGACACAAGTAATTGGTAAACACATTTTTTAGACAGATTACTCTGAAAGTTGCAGGCCAAGTTACTTAGACAAACGTATCCATTCAACGTAAGAGAATCTCTTTTATAAATTTAATAAAATATGTCCAATGTGTTTATTAAAACTTTTGCAAGTACTTCTAAGATGTGTAATTATAATAATTTTCAAATCACCGTATTGAATCCTATTCAACATCAACTATCTTGCGGTTCGTTTATCAAATTGATTTTTCATCTTCGGCTGCCAGATCCTTACATTCAATGATAAAATTTTGTTTAAGACTTTCTTTTTCTCATAATGCACTTTATCTTGAAGTAATGTTTCATAAATCAACTGAAGTTGCGTTCCACCAGGAGAGTGAGTCTCACCATACACGTTTACACAAGAATTTTGTGTAAGGTTGTAGGTCTATTCAACTATTATACACCAGGTGGATGTTGCTTGAAGCAAGAACTTTTCAAAGTTCTACACTGCACCTGATCAATTTTAATCAACTTCTTACCTGAAACGCTTCAGATTGGTAAAAATTGACAAGATATTAGGTCGCACTAATAATTTTTCTTTAGTCTGTATTATTTTCCATCTAATCAGCTTCTGACTATCATGAGTCTCCATACAGCTAATCAAATTAAAACAATACCAAAACTAATGTATAACAACAGGGCTCTGCTGAACACAGACTCCGACCATAGGACTATCGTCCTGCTCGTTTTGACCACCGGATCCTGATGTGGATGAACTGTTTAAAGTGTTTGATCTTTTAGCATCCTGCAAAACGTTCGGATACTCATACCCTGCAGTTGTACTTGCAAAACCACCCATGTGCACCAAAGAATTTTGCGTCCCGCCATACTGATTGTGATGGTGATGATGATGAGCTATATAAGAATTCGTCTGATCAGTTTGACCGGTTAATTCGACTGGCAACGAAGCTGGAGCATAGGACATTGATTTGTTATTATAACGAGTCGTTTGCCTGTAACGTGCTGGTGAGGGATCACAATCCATTGCTATCAAGTAATGATTGTTTACCACATTACCATCCACTAAACTCGATACTGCTTGTTGGTGTTGCAAGATACTGCTGTTACTAACATTGGTGATAGAATTTGCAGATGCCTGTTGCTGGTGATGAGAGGCCAGAGCACTGATGTCACTCGAGCTGCCACGGCCAACACGAAGCATACTTGCTAAAGCTGGAATGATAATAGGAGATAAATATTTGTGATTTATTTAAAATATATTAATGACTGATAATTGCTCTGCACAAATATTTTACAGAATCATTATCATAATTATAATAATAAATAACATAAGTATACTGTAAAGAATGCAGGCAATTTGTATTTTTATAACTTGTGTGTTGTGTACATTTGATATAAAAATATATAAATATTATAAATATAGAATATTTATATAGGACATTCAAATTCAATTGTCTTTTTAGTAGTTTGCTACTTTTGTTATAATACTTAAGTAAAGTGTTTATATTTCCAAATTAATTTAACATGAATTGTTAGTGTGTACAGTGTT
>NW_020539727.1:11164391-11214672 GCF_003426905.1 Ctenocephalides felis | reverse complement strand
AAAATTTGACGGTTTTTCATAAATTCGAAAATTTCACATAACTAAAAATACACGTGATATTTTGTGAGGGGGGAGGGTAATTCTAAATATTACGACGAATCACCAAAGGGGAGGGGGGTTTAAAAATCCCTAAAAATCGATCGCGTGATTAATGGTCGCCTCCAAACTAGATCAAATATTTGTCACAATAGATTTCAAGATATACCTTTATACTTTTACTTCAAATTACAATGAAAAATAGCACACAAGTTATTTTATTCTTTGCCATCATGAGGACGTACCAACTTTCTTGATGATCGTTGCTACAAAGTCCTGATGTCTTGGTGGATTCTTTCGCCCTGGTTTTCTTCTCGATTTTATTAATATAATATGCGAACCGTGGTTTTTTTGAGTTGCCTAATTCGGGGATTATAGAAAATATCAGTTTTTGACTTTTTCGGTCTTCTATTTTAACGTTGGTCCCTTAATCGTTTACACAAAGGTAGGCAAAAGATATTCTGGATTGATCATTATTATTATCATGGGGTTTTCCTGATTTTTTTCCATTGACATTTATCATGCAGAAGAAATAGCCGTCGTGCTGATGTGAGGTTCTTCCTAAATGACGGGTGTTTTAAAATTATAGCATTTTTACTTTTTGGACATTTAAGTAAATACACTAAGCAATTTAGGCACATGGTATGAAGTATCCATGTATTATTTTGATTGCGCAATTGCAATTTGAAGTGATTGAAGTACGCTGTCTTTGCGCAGTTTGATATAGGTTTTCGGTATTTCTCGAAACATATTCATCACAGATGTAAAAAAAACTATCTGCATTATTCACACAATATCTTAGAGGTCGAGCCAGACAAAAACAGCAGATAAAACTTTTGTTAAATTGCAATAATCATAGCCGAATTGACTAATGAAAAAAGGGAAAAAAACAGAAGTGACATTTTTGTCATACAGTGTTCATGAAGTTCATCTTATTTAAGTTTTAGTTTTCAAACATCTTGAAATATTAATATTACATTTCAATTAAAAAGTCAATTGTCATTGATTTATGCGCACGACGATTATACTCGTCATTACATAAAATTCTGCTACTTCTTCATGACGAGTATGCTCGTCAATCACATTTAACTGGTTAAATAGCAAACCATAGGTTTGTAAAAGAACCCATATGAATCGTAATATAGTAACATAATTAATAATGAATGAGATTGAAGGTAACATTTATTTTTGCAATTATAATGTCTTTGACTACTATACAAATGTATTGACGAATTAAAAAAAAATATATCTTAATTATTTTTATTACGACTTTTAACAGCAAAACAGTTTGTAGCAATTCTAAATCAATGTTATTTTTTCTTGTAGATATTCATATAATTCATTTAATTTCAAATATTGGATTGTTTTGTCTTTGAAGTGACGAATTTTTACTAAAAAATTAATACTATTTATACTATTTTAACCATTTATTTTATATTACCATAATTAATAATGAATGAAACTAAAAGGGTAGCATATTCATAATGATTACAAATCTTTAATATTTCTTCCATAAGAGTTTATTATGATCTAAAAGTCTTATTTATTTTTGTTTAAAATTTAAATTCCATATTTTTCCGTTTGTCCAATTCTCCATTAAAAGAGAGTATTTATTGTAGGAAATAATAGAAATCATTGTAGCGTATCCAGTTAATTTTGAATAATTTATTTATATACAACTTGTTGAGACTTTCACTTTTTTCTAATCTGTAATCTATTTTATTGCTGATATGGTTTTGAAAATTATATGAAAACTTTAATTGATCATTTAACTATTTCTTTTTAGGAAAGGGATCGTTTGGACAAGTGGTTAAAGCTTATGACCATGAAGAATCATGCCATGTAGCGATAAAAATAATCAAAAACAAGAAACCTTTCCTGAATCAAGCTCAGATAGAAGTTAAACTTTTAGAAATGATGAATAGAGCAGATGCTGATAACAAGTATTATATAGGTATGATTGAAAACACTCAACAAATTTAATAAAATACATATAGAATTTTATAACGATTTTTTGTCTGTTTTAGTTAAACTAAAACGCCATTTCATGTGGCGTAACCATCTGTGCCTGGTGTTTGAGCTACTATCATACAATTTGTATGATCTACTCAGGAACACGAATTTCCGTGGAGTGTCGTTAAACTTGACCAGGAAATTTGCCCAGCAACTCTGTACGGCACTGCTTTTTCTTAGCACACCTGGTAAGAACTGATTTGTAATGAGAATCGAGATTTTTTGGTCTAGACAACATTTATTGGTTTTTAATATTTAAATAATTGTAAAATTTATTTCAGAGCTAAATATTATTCACTGTGATCTTAAACCTGAAAATATATTATTGTGCAATGCGAAACGATCTGCAATCAAAATCGTTGATTTTGGAAGCTCATGTCAACTTGGACAAAGGGTGAGATCTTTTTATCTTAAATTTCTTAATAAGATTAAACTATAATCTAAATCTTCAATTGAATTGTTTGCAGATATACCAATATATCCAGTCTCGGTTTTACCGTTCACCAGAAGTCTTATTAGGAATTCCTTATGACCTAGCGATAGATATGTGGTCTTTGGGATGTATATTAGTAGAAATGCATACAGGTATGTTGGAAATTATTATAATACCATGAATTAACAGCATAGAATTTTCAAGATCAGTATTCCCAAATAATTTTGAAAATTCAGTAAATCATTCTTCTGATATCTAAGACTCAATTACAATAATTTTTTCCCAGGCGAGCCCTTGTTTTCCGGCGCCAACGAAGTCGACCAGGTGAACAGGATAGTGGAAGTCCTTGGAATTCCTCCTCGACATGTGCTAGATAGGGCTCTTAAGGCACGCAAATATTTCGACAGAGCACCAGGACCCGATGGCGGATATGTACTCAAAAGGCCCCCTTCGACTGGTTCTGGAAAAGATGCTAAAAAGTATAGGCCGCCTGGCACAAGAAGATTACATGACATTTTAGGTGTTGATACAGGAGGCCCTGCAGGTTGGTTGAGAAAATTGATTTTTTGGTTCAGTTTAACGTAGTAGAGAAAATATATGTATATTAGATATGACCCGACAGATGTTGTGCTATACCCATATCTACAATCAAAAGTCTGATACTTTTTAATATCCTTTTTGATGTCCTGCCTTTGTGTTCTTTATGGTCTTGCCTTAAGCAGTATAAGAAATTCAGAAAAAAATAATACAGTATCAGCAATAAAAGAACAATATCACACTTGATTTTTCAACACAACATAATTGCTTGATTAATTTAGTCTATAATTTTCATAATCTCGTGCCATTTATTAGTTGCTTTTTGACAATTATAATTCCTAAAGTTCATTTTCTTTACTAATACTTTAATAAACATTATTGTTCATGTTCAAATCTTACATGAATTAATTTGTAAAATCTAGATCATATGTGCACTCTTCGATCTAAGATCAACTTAGATAATCAGAAATGAATTTTTGATACATGAAACAAAGTTCAAAATCATTTTTTCAATAAGTAGAAATATTTTTTTGTATTTAAATAATTTAGTAAAGTAAACCAAAGTGCAACATCCATAAGTCTAAAATTTGTATATGCAGTTTTGAACTCATAGCGTTATTTATTAAACTGAATTATATAATTTCATCTACCAAAGATGTACTGTTCACTGTATCTTGTATTATTTTAATTTTTGGCACATCTAAGCTGCTTTTCGGCAATAATAATGCAGACATTACATTTTTCTTGTATATTCTAATTATATTCTAATATTATCTAGGCTCATAATATCAGCTAAATTCAAATTTCAAATGAATTGACATTTCTAGCAGATGTCAAACAATGATAAGTGTTTTTTTGAATTTTTTTCCATTTATTTATACAATCTAACTATAGTTTTATTGTTCATTGAATATTGAAAATTTCCTTTGACAAACTCTAAAAAGAATTATCAAAACCTGAATAACCGTTTAGGATTTATAGGAAGAATTTTATATATAAGGTAGTCTGCGGGCATTTAGAATTGACATTTATTATATGTTGCTTGAGTATAGTTTACGTTTTCTAATTGTGCTGTAAAGTACATTATAATTCTTGACGGTTTCGATATTTTCACCTACTATTATTACAAAATTATAATTGAATATTTTCAAATCATTTTATATTTTCAGGTCGAAGACTAGGTGAACCAGGTCACTCAGTTTCTGATTATCTTAAATTCAAAGATCTGGTTGCACGAATGCTGGATTACGATCCAAGATCTAGACTGACACCTTACTATGCATTACAACACAATTTTTTCAAGAGAACGGCGGACGAGGCGACTAGCACTGTTGCTCCTCCAGTAGTAACTACTGCTGCATCGGTACAGGACGCAAATGGTTAGTTTGATAAAAAATAATATAATATTGAACTAACAACCCACCATTTGGGGTTAGATGAAATATGATGATTTTGCTACCACTTGTAATAAAATAGTAAATGAAATAGGATATTATATATTTATATATGGGGTAAGGATGAACAAATCGTACTACTGCTTAAGGTGGGAGCTTGCTTTAGAGGCTTTCAAAAGTCGCTTTTTTGAGAAATTTTTAGGGAAGAAAATAACTAATTAATTAACTTTAATTCAAACATTCAAGTCTTCATATTTCTATACATTCAAACTTATCAGTTCTGATATTGATATTTATATACAGTGTATGCAAAATCACCATACTTATTTGTTAATCATTATATTATTCATCACATTTTCATTTCATTTCATCTCCGATTTAGTTATTGATCAATTGAGATGATACATCGAGCAAAATATTCTCTCTTATAGATGTCGTCCGATGACTATCAATGATGGATACCGATTTGTGAATAAACTAGAGAATTTGAAATATTAAAAAGTTAAAGCAAAATTCATGTTATAGAAAAACCATGCCAATAACCCACCTTTAGAACTTAGAACCGCCAACTAATCACTACTAACAAAAATTAAAAATATCAAATAAATTTATTGATACATAGGTAATATACAACTCAGATTTTTAATAACACGTTGATATGCAATAATCTCTGTATTGAAATATATTATTACTTAAAGTCGATCATGCCTGCTCTCTTATACGAAAATGTGTGTATGCTTTTTCTCTGAAACTATTTTTAGATGTTGAATTTTCCGTATATGTAAAATCAGTTTATTCCTGTCCCTGAAAGCATGTGTCATAAAATCATCCAACATTTTTCATAACTCATTTATTTTTTAGAATAGATGGCAATTGATGTTGCATTTATGTGTTTAAATAATAAAATATTTGTAACTGGATCATATGGTGAACAAGTTACGTTGTGGAACTTGTCTAAATTATATTATGTATATATTAGGGTGGTCCGTAATATGGACATTTTCGAATTTTATTGCTCTCAGGGGATTAAATGCTTCCAAATTGATAAAAAAAATTCTCTAAAAGTTTTAGCTCCTAATATTAACTTTTAGATAGAGCGTAATTCAATCAAAGCTTCATATGGAAACAGCATGGAATTTTTTTTGAAAATTTTAAAAATGTTTTTTAGGTATAACTTAGCGACAAATGAATTAAAGGTGACAATTCGTGTCATCTTTTATTGAAAATTAGACGCTCTGCAAAACAGGTTTTTTATAATTTGTTTTGTAGAGCGTCGAATTTTGAATAAAACTCATTCATTTCTTTGCTAAGTTATATCTAAAACTTTGATTGAATTGCGCACTATCTCAAAGACAATATTAAGAGCTAAAACTTATAGAGAATTTTGTTTCATCAATTGGAAGCATTTGAGCCTCTGGGGGCAAGGAAATTTCAAAATATCCATATTAAGGACCACCCTAATATAAAGTTTATCTATGAATGTGGGTTGATGTGTGTTTTGTATAATTCTTCTGCATGAGGAATGAACACTGTACACACTAACAATTCATGTTAAATTCATTTGAAATATAAACATTTTACTTAAGTATTATAACAAAAGTAGCAAACTACTAAAAATACAATTGAATTTGAATGTCCTATATAAATATTCTATATTTATATTTATATATTTTTATATCAAATGTACACAACACACAAGTTATAAAAATACAAATTGCCTGCATTCTTTACAGTATACTTATGTTATTTATTATTATAATTATGATAATGATTCTGTAAAATATTTGTGCAGAGCAATTATCAGTCATTAATATATTTTAAATAAATCACAAAAATATTTATCTCCCATTATGATTCCAGCTTTAGCAAGTATGCTTCGTGTTGGCCGTGGCAGCTCGAGTGACATCAGTGCTCTGGCCTCTCATCACCAGCAACAGACATCTGCAAATTCTATCACCAATGTTAGTAACAGCAGTATCTTGCAACACCAACAAGCAGTATCGAGTTTAGTGGATGGTAATGTGGTAAACAATCACTATTTGATAGCAATGGATTGTGATCCCTCACCAGCACGTTACAGGCAAACGGCTCGTTATAATAACAAATCAATGTCCTATGCTCCAGCTTCGTTACCAGTTGAATTAACCGGGCAAACTGATCAGACAAATTCCTATATAGCTCATCATCATCACCATCACAATCAGTACGGCGGGACTCAAAATTCTTTGGTGCACATGGGTGGTTTTGCAAGTACAACTGCGGGGTATGAGTATCCGAACGTTTTGCAGGATGCTAAAAGATCAAACACTTTAAATAGTTCATCCACATCAGGATCCGGTGGTCAAAACGAACAGGACGATAGTCCTATGGTCGGAGTCTGTGTTCAGCAGAGCCCTGTTGTTATACATTAGTTTCGGTATTGTTTTAATTTGATTAGCTGTATGGTGACTTATGATAGTCAGAAGCTGATTAGATGGGAAATAATACAGACTAAAGAAAAATTATTAGTGCGACCTATTATCTTGTCAATTTTAACCAATCTGAAGCGTTTCAGGTAAGAAGTTGAATAAAATTGAACAGGTGTAGTGTAGAACTTTGAAAAGTTTTTGCTTTAAGCAACATCCACCTGGTGTATAATAGTTGAACCGACCTACAACTTTACACAAAATTCTGCAATGGTGTCTCTCACTCTTCTGGTGGAACGCAATGGTTGATTCATGAAAAATTACTTCAAGATATTGTGCATTATAAGTATTATGAGAAAAAGAAAGGCTTAAACAAAATTTTATCATTGAATGTAAATATCTGGTAGCCGAAGAGCATCAAGTGCACTTGACTGAACATACTTCAGGGAAGTCAGTTTGATAAATGAACTGGAAGATAGTTGATGTTGAATAGGATTCAATATGGTGGTTTGAAAATCATTATAATTATACATCTTAGAAGTACTTGCAAAAGTTTGAATTAACACATTGGACATATTTTTTTAAATTTATAAAAGATTATGTTACGTTGAATGGATACGACGTTTGTCTAACTTGGCCTGCAATTTTCCGAGTAATCTGTCTAAAAAATGTGTTTACCAATTACTTGTGTCCTAAATAATAGAAAGTATTTAAGAGTCCTGAGTTCGATGTGGACATGTGTTCTAAAACTATAATATGAATATGTGAAGATTAACAAGAACAACATCTGGTGTTGTTAAATAAGAAAAACTCGAATAAATAATAGAACGTAAAGTGATTTAATCATTTATTCTTAATCATATATCAGTCATTAGCAAAGTGTTTCAAGCAACTCAATAATATATTTAGTAAACATTGTGTGTACTTTACATATACAAATATATATTTAATATACATATGTATATGTATTGTTTTGATGAATGTGTACACATTTGAACATTTTGAATTTTATGACCTAATGTGTATGATTATGAGGAAACATGCTTAAACATTTGTATATAATGTACAGATTCATTTATGCATTTGTGTCTTACCAGTATATATGAACATATATATTTAAAATCATTGCGGGTACCAATTGGAGGCTAATATTTTAGGAATCTTTCGATGTCGAACACCAGATCTGAAATATATATATATATATATATATATATATATATATATATATATGCATATATATACACACATAGATAAATAATTAAATATGATGTATTATTTCTGTATTTAACTGCTCATAGATTTTTTTTCTCTGTTTTTTGAATTAAAATCGTTCACAACATTTCATTGACCAACTGGATATTATATATAATTAAGGTGACCAATTTTTTTTAAGTCAAAACTGGAACAGTAATTTTAATTTATGGGGGGGGGGTTATATGCCAAAAAACTTAAATTTTTCGAAAAAAAATACTATTTAAGAATGCAATCAAAATCAATTTGTTTTAAATATTTTTTTTGTTATTCAGATTTACAGACTTTTAGTAAGAACTTTATTTTTATAAACTTATAAAATTATGTTCAATTTATTTTATCATTCTTCTTTTGATTTTTCAATTGATTTTTTAAAATTATTTATTATAATTAGTTAAAATTGTTTTCAATGAAAATTTTACATAGCAAATGATGTTTAAAACTGTTTATATCGTTCTTATGGATATTTTTTAGGATTTTTTTTTTAAGGGTTTTAAGCATTATGCATATTATACAATTATACATTATACAATTTTTCTCATAATTATATTCTTTTTGTTCAAATTTTGTAAAAATAATTAGTTATAAAATATCTAAAATAACTATTGAAGCTAGCAACCTGTACAAAAATTCAGGACAAACATTTCTATGTCTATGTAATGTAGAAACCAAGACTATCTTGTGCTATAGGGTACGCCCTGAGCAATCTAGGCCTATCCTGGACAAACAAACTTATGATCACATTTGTACATTAGAAAATTTTTGAAAGAAAGGGCATTAACTATAATTTTATTCGTTGCATATTTTTATTATAAATCTGGTTAAAATAATTTTGTAATTGTAAAATTCAGAACAAAAACATTTCTTTGTAATGTGGGAATCAGGACTTTCCTGGGCCTTAGGGTACGCCAAACAGGACAAACAGACTTATGGTCGCCTTTGTTGTACATTAGAAGATTTTAGAAAGAAAGGGCAGCAATTATAATTTTATTGCATATTTTTGTTATAAATCTGGTTAAAATAATTTTGTAATGTTTTACTATTGATGCGGTTTATGAAAGCTTTAAAAACAGAAATAATATTGTAATATATATATATATATATATATATATATAATTAGAAGCCAATTCGTCGACTTAAAAATGGTAATTAATTTTCACTAGGTTATTTATACATATCGACATCTAATATGTGTCATCACTCGGTGAATCTAAATTACAAAAAATGAATAAAATTAAAAGATATGAATAATTGATTTTTAAATTTTTACATATGTAAATATACAAACCAAAATCAAGAAAACACACACTTTGAAATGATATTGTTTTTTTTGATAGATATTATTATTTATTTGTTAAATAATAAATAACACAGAAACATAACTACTATTTTAAAATAATTTTTCATCAAAATATTCAGGATATTTATTTTGTCAGTTTTGATTTTAAAATAGTAGTTATGTTTCTAAGTTTATTTTTAATAAATTTATCTCTGAAAAAAAAAAATATCGTTTTACAGGATGATGTTGTAAAGAATTGGAAATTAATTAAACTCAACCTTGGAACAATCAAGATATGTGTACATGTATGTATATATATATATATATATATATATATATATATATATATATATATATATATGTGTACATGTATGTATATTATATATATATATATATATATATATATATATATATATATTACATTATTTTTTTGGCCAATAGAATTCTGATTCTTACAAATTTTGAGAATTTTTATTTTACAATTTGTTACTACTAGATTTAAAAAAAATCTAAATAAACAAGAAAATAATTAAATTTAAATCTAATATAATATTTAAATATTTTTATAATTGAAAACAGAATCTGGAAAGTTTTTTATTTAAAAAAAAATGTATTCATGTTACATTTATTGTATTCTAATATTTTATATAAACATTTACAGATTTTGCTTAAGATGACACAAACCTAGTGTCGAAACTAGTTCAATAGAGTCATTATTTTATTATATTATATTTTTTGATTGACGCTTTGGCCAAAAAAATAATGTCACATACATATCAACGTCGAAACAAACAGAATCATAAATATATATATATATATATATATATATATATATATATTAAAAAAAAAACTAAAATTGTTTCTTTAACTAATTTTAATATATATCTATAGGTTATGCATATATACATACATATATGACTTTGAGTTTTATATGCCTTCATGGTACCTGCATTTAAGAAAATATTTATATATATATATATATATATATATATAAAAGTTTATATATATATATATATATATATATATACTTGAAAGTTTATATATATATATATATATATATATATATATATATTATACATACATTTCTAAGACACAATGCAAATTTAATGAATAAAATAGTGATAACTAAATATAAGACTTTTGTGATCTAATGCAATATTACACAAAAAAACCTAAAAAAATAAAAGACTAAAACATAAATGCAATTGCAAAAAAAGTTAAATGATAGGTTATTATAGTTAAAAAAAAAACTGAAAAAATATGATAAATTATGAATACTTATGGATGTGCTAGGAATGCACGCGATTAAATTTCTTTTTTATTTGGTGGTCCAAATTGATTATGAAAAACAATTAATTGACGGTCGATCTACCAATTTATTCTGAGAAAAAAAATTGTACATACAACTCACTAAAGAAAAGCGCAAATTCGCATATAGAATAGTAGTGGGATAATTTTATTCGAGAATGCATATAAATTGAACATGTATATAAAATAAACATATATAATTTGTATGTCGTGATTTACCTCATCGTGCGCTGAGAAATGTGTTCGAATTTTTAACTTGTATTTTTTATTTTATAAAATGTACGTGATGCAAGGTCTTTGTTTTATTAAATATGTATGTGTGCAGTTTTATACGACATTCAAAAACTTTGATTTTAGATTAATATTTGTAAATTAATTAGTTTATGCTATTTCTTTTATCCTTGAAATTCTATGAACATTAAATTTAAAATATTTTATTTCATTGAGAAAAATGTACACATATATATTTTTTAAAACTAGTTGTTGGGCCAGAAAATCTCTGGTTGTATTGATCGGCTGATAACAATTAACAATATTCTGAAAGGGCATTTGTTTTCATGTGCAGTACAAAGTGTTATTTAAAACCAATTGATTTTCAGTAAATAACTTTTTGATATAACAGTAAACGACATTGAAAATTAATAAATTGGCTTTTTGCACTGCATGTAAAATAATTGATCCTCGAGTGCATCCAGTTCAGCAGTGAATGCCACCTTTGTTCTAACTTCTTAAGAATTAATTGTAATTAATATAATACCTATTTATTAAAAATTGAAGGTATGTGTTTTATTTTTAATTGATTTAGAATGTTAAATAAATTGTATATTAACAGATGTTAGGGCACCTCATAGAGTTGAGAATTTTAAAGTGAACTTGAGTTGTTACAAAATTGTATAAATTGAATCTATACTTATTTTAATAGAATATTTTAAACTTCTCCAAGAAGTTTGTGTTTTTGTCAGAAAATCCGACTTGCTAATTTTGTATGAGGCTAAGGGACCGATTCCTCTGCATAACAGACCAATGTTATGGCAAGGATACAAACTCGTTCTAAATATTGACTAAAGCAATGTAGTTGCTCTGCAGTCAGGCGGTTTTCTCAGGTTGTCAGATTGAAAACCTAACCTAGGATCAACCGATTTGAATGGTTCAAAAAACATTCCATTCCTATTGATAGGGAGATGTGCTGATTAGTTTTTGGCAAGGGCAGGTCAAGCCGTTTCGGAGATACGGAGAAAAGGGTGCAGAAAATAGATATCGAGTTTTTGAGAGAACGGAGTATCCGATTTGAATGATTCAAAAAACTTTCAGCTTGTTTTGACAAAATAATTGCTTTTGGAAAAAAATAGTTTCAATTTTTTTTTGTATATCGAAAATATTCCATATTTTAATTTTAATTCTCGTTAAAGTTCTAAAACTCACTTACATACTTGAAATAAATAATTTCAACTTTGCAATTCAGTTTATATAACTCTTATAAATATTAGACAATGTTACAGTATTTATAATAATCTACTTAAAAACATTTAATATTCTTCGAATATTTTATTACGGAACGGGCAGTTCTAGCAATTTGCTTAAGGCACGATGCCATACACCACTAGTTAATAGCTTATTTAATACTGTGCAATAGTGTAGTGTATTTTTGTGTAATTAATTAATTTTCTTTTTTAATTAATAATTAATATAAATTTCGTTAAAATCATTCTCACATTTAAAATGATTCTAATCTTTATCAAAGAGGCATAGATAATAAGCATAGAGAGACGTCAATAGATTATTGACAGGTTCGTAAGTACCAAACATGCCGCTAGAGTTTTTTTAGCGCCACGTGTCTACTTTGCAGTCGGACATCTTCGCATATATCTATGCTTCAGCAGTATGAGCCGCCAACTGACTATTTCATTTTCTTTTTGGACTCAATCGAAGACATAGGAGCTCGCAAATAATGGAGTATTTTGCTAGGAGAAGGTATGTATATAGCATAGAATTCCTTGGTGTCTTGTACTTGTGCAAATTATATTTCGTGTTCGGTTTTACGATATCATTGAGTGTTAAATGTGAAACGTTAGAAATGACATTCGGTTACGCAAGGTTTAATGCATTCCTCATTTTTTTTTCGTCGGCACGGTTTATGTTTCGAGTGAGAATCATTTCCAAATTTTGTTGGAACTGCAGAATTGGTATTTTTCTTGGAACTTTGTATTAACTTACATCAATTTTTAGATCAAATGAATTGACAAGGGGTTCGTGGAGACTCCATTCGACCACAATTACTGCGCTGCTCAAAGTTTTAAAGCATTTTTTTGCAGTTTTATTAACCATGTGCTAGATTTGTCAAGTTGTTTAGGTCATTCCCTCGCTTCACTTGTGCCTCGGCTGTATTTTGTCTGATACTTGTAAATATCATATGGAACTTCATTGGGTCAGAATCACTACCTTATACAATAATTTCAATACGAATATTTTGTCATAGAACAGCTTTTTGTTTTCCAACCATGTGCCCGATTGTCAAGTTGCTCAGGTCATTCCATCTAACTTGTGCCTCGACTGCAATTTGTCTTATACTTATGAATATCATATAGAACTATTTAGTCTACTAAGCGAACAGTTCACTGTTATAAAACTGGACAACTTTGAGAAACAGAAATAATTTTAAAAACAAGATTTTGTAATGTTTTTACTTATATCTATAATCATCTTACTTACTTTTAATAAAGTTCATTTTATTGCTTATTGGTAAATTGTTTATGAATATTTGAACAGTAGGGTTTGTTAAGGTTAAGTCAGAAGTTGTAATTTCAAACTTTGAAGTTTGAGTTGTGCAAAATTTCTTGATTGTACGGAGCGTTTTATGGATTTCTTTTAATTAAATACAAAGATATAATGATTAAATACAACTTTCCAAAAGTTTTATTTAATTGAAAAAGAAGTGAGCATAGCCAAGCTGCTGTATTTCATAATCATTTCCATTCTTAGTACTCCCAAACATAATATAATTTGTAAGTACGTTCATAATCTTTTCTTATTTTAGTAATTATGTTCGGCTTGGTAACTAATAACTAAAGAATTTGATTAGACTGAATTTATATAGGTTTTTATTGGCAGGTACCGATAAGGCTAGGCTAGGTGGCCTTAAACATACCAAAAACACTTTAAAAAAACCTTATATACTTTAAGAAAAATAATTGAAATTTCTGTGAATGTTAACCAAGGACCAACTTAATATAGATTCAATATTGGCCAAAGATTTTTATTTAAATGCACTTAATATTATAGCATAAGTTTTGACGGTTCGACTTGAGCAACTTTACCATGTACTGACGTTTTCAGCAAATTTTTATGATTTTTTAATACGATTTTATCAAAATATGGAGTATATGATGGACTGTGTTAAAGAATTTCGAAGCAAATAAGTTTTTTCATAAAACTGCTTTGTACTTGATGAACTAATTTATTCTTTTACTTAAAACATCGAATAGCTATTGCATTTCAAAATAATAAAATATATATATAATAAATAAAATATAATATAATATAATATAATAAAATAATATAATATATAATGCATTTCAAATAAATAAAAAATATACATAGCAGATCAGGAAAAGACTATTTCTTACAGATTTAAAACTGTGCTGGAAAGCTTTAATGATGTATTGACTATGTCTTTAATAATGTATTGTTAATGTGAATCATTAAACTAATTTTTGCATTTACAGGATCAGAACTACGAGTTTTCTTTACTCGTCTCAGCAAGTGCACACAACAGTAGATGTAAAATCTTGCAATTGAAATCAGTCGGAGCCCATGACGAATTTCGTGTTCATTGGTTGAAATTGCACACAACAATAGTTCCTATTGGGTGTAAGTGGCCTTTTACCTTGAGGTATGTTGATTAATTTTAGCATGACATTTAGCCAAGCCGACAAAAAAATTTAGACAATTTACATTTTCATACAATTTATAATATGTCAGTGTTTAAAACATTTTTACACTTAATGTAAGGTTTACAATATTACTCATGGTTTACCCAGTTTATACTTACCAGTTATACACGCTGCATATATTTCTCCAACACAATTTGAAATATTTAAAAAACATAATTTACAATATTTGACACTGCTTATATTCCTACAACTCACAGTATTTATACGACACTGTTTGAAATATTTTCTCGACACTGTTTGAAATATTTTCTCGACACTTTGAAATATTTTCTCGACACTGTTTGAAATATTTCTCGACACTTTTTGAAATATTTTCTCGACACTGTTGAAATATTTTCTCGACACGGTTTGAAATTTTCTTGACACTGTTTGAAATATTTTCTCCACACTGTTTGAAATTTTTATACGGGACACTTCTGCACTTTGAAGTTTTTATACGGGACATTATGCACTTTGAAGTTTTTATACAGGACAGTTTGAATATATTATACAGGACATTTGTACACTTTGAAATATTTATACAGGACATTTGTACACTTTGAAATATTTATACAGGACATTTGTACACTTTGAAATATTTATACAGGACAGTTTGAAATATTTATACAGGACAGTTTGAAATATTTATACAGGACAGTTTAAAATATTTATACAGAACATTCGTACACTTTGAAATATTTATACAGGACATTTGTACACTTTGAAATATTTATACAGGACATTTGTACACTTTGAAATATTTATACAGGACAGTTTGAAATATTTATACAGGACATTTGTACACTTTGAAATATTTATACAGGACATTTGTACACTTTGAAATATTTATACAGGACAGTTTGAAATATTTATACAGAACATTTGTACACTTTGAAATATTTATACAGGACAGTTTGAAATATTTATACAGGACATTTGTACACTTTGAAATATTTATACAGGACACTTGCACACTTTGAAATATTTATACAGGACAGTTTGAAATATTTATACAGGACATTTGTACACTTTGAAATATTTATACAGGACAGTTTGAAATATTTATACAGAACATTCGTACACTTTCAAATATTTATACAGGACAGTTTGAAATATTTATACAGGACATTTGTACACTTTAAAATATTTATACAGGACATTTGTACACTTTGAAATATTTATACAGGACATTTGTACACTTTGAAATATTTATACAGCAATTTGTACACTTTGAAATTTTTATACAGGACATTTGTACACTTTGAAATATTTATACAGGACATTTGTACACTTTGAAATATTTATACAGGACATTTGTTCACTTTGAAATATTTATACAGGACATTTGTACACTTTGAAATATTTATACAGGACAGTTTGAAATATTTAAATAGGACATTTGTACACTCTGAAATATTTATACAGGACATTTTTACACTTTGAAATATTTATACAGGACAGTTTGAAATATTTATACAGGACAGTTTGAAATATTTATACACAGGACATTTGTACACTTTGAAATATTTATACAGGACATTTGTACACTTTAAAATATTTATACAGGACATTTGTACACTTTGAAATATTTATACAGGACATTTGTACACTTTGAAATATTTATACAGGACATTTGTACACTTTGAAATATTTATACAGGACATTTGTACACTTTGAAATATTTATACAGGACATTTGTACACTTTGAAATATTTATACAGAACAGTTTGAAATATTTATACAGGACAGTTTGAAATATTTAAACAGGACATTTGTACACTCTGAAATATTTATACAGGACATTTGTACACTTTGAAATATTTATACAGGACATTTGTACACTTTGAAATATTTATACAGGACAGTTTGAAATATTTATACAGGACATTTGTACACTTTGAAATATTTATACAGGACATTTGTACACTTTGAAATATTTATACAGGACAGTTTGAAATATTTATACAGAACATTTGTACACTTTGAAATATTTATACAGGACAGTTTGAAATATTTATACAGGACATTTGCACTTTGAAATATTTATACAGGACACTTGCACACTTTGAAATATTTATACAGGACAGTTTGAAATATTTATACAGGACATTTGTACACTTTGAAATATTTATACAGGACAGTTTGAAATATTTATACAGAACATTCGTACACTTTCAAATATTTATACAGGACAGTTTGAAATATTTATACAGGACATTTGTACACTTTAAAATATTTATACAGGACATTTGTACACTTTGAAATATTTATACAGGACATTTGTACACTTTGAAATATTTATACAAGCATTTGTACACTTTGAAATTTTTATACAGGACATTTGTACACTTTGAAATATTTATACAGGACATTTGTACACTTTGAAATATTTATACAGGACATTTGTTCACTTTGAAATATTTATACAGGACATTTGTACACTTTGAAATATTTATACAGGACAGTTTGAAATATTTATACAGGACAGTTTGAAATATTTAAACAGGACATTTGTACACTCTGAAATATTTATACAGGACATTTTTACACTTTGAAATATTTATACAGGACAGTTTGAAATATTATACACAGGACAGTTTGAAATATTTATACACAGGACATTGTACACTTTGAAATATTTATACAGAGACATTTGTACACTTTAAAATATTTATACAGGACATTTGTACACTTTGAAATATTTATACAGGACATTTGTACACTTTGAAATATTTAACAGGACATTTGTACACTTTGAAATATTTATACAGGACATTTGTACACTTTGAAATATTTATACAGAACGGTTTGAAATATTTATACAGGACAGTTTGAAATATTTAAACAGGACATTTGTACACTCTGAAATATTTATACAGGACATTTTTACACTTTGAAATATTTATACAGGACAGTTTGAAATATTTATACAGGACATTTGTACACTTTGAAATATTATACAGGACATTGTACACTTTGAAATATTTATACAGGACATTTGTACACTTTGAAATATTTATACAGGACATTTGTACACTTTGAAATATTTATACAGGACATTTGTACACTTTGAAATATTTATACAGGACACTTGCACACTTTGAAATATTTATACAGGACAGTTTGAAATATTTATACAGGACATTTGTACACTTTGAAATATTTATACAGGACATTTGTACACTTTGAAATATTTATATTTATCACTTTTTCAAATATTTATCAGGACATTTGATTAAATATTTGTGGATTTTTCCACTTTTATTTTGTTTACTTTTGAATATTTTTACACTTTGAACATTTTTACACTTTTGAAATATTTATACAGGACATTTGTACACTTTGAAATATTTATACAGGACATTTGTACACTTTGAAATATTTATACAGGACAGTTTGAAATATTTATACAGGACAGTTTGAAATATTTATACAGGACAGTTTGAAATATTTATACAGGACAGTTTGAAATATTTATACAGGACATTCGTACACTTTGAAATATTTATACAGGACAGTTTGAAATATTTATACAGGACATTTGTACACTTTAAAATATTTATACAGGACATTTGTACACTCTGAAATATTTATACAGGACATTTGTACACTTTGAAATATTTATACAGGACAGTTTGAAATATTTATACAGGACATTTGTACACTCTGAAATATTTATACAGGACATTTGTACACTTTGAAATATTTATACAGAACAGTTTGAAATATTTATACAGGACAGTTTGAAATATTTAAACAGGACATTTGTACACTCTGAAATATTTATACAGGACATTTTTACACTTTGAAATATTTATACAGGACAGTTTGAAATATTTATACAGGACAGTTTGAAATATTTATACAGGACAGTTTGAAATATTTATACAGGACATTTGTACACTTTGAAATATTTACACAGGACATTTGTACACTTTGAAATATTTATACAGGACACTTGCACACTTTGAAATATTTATACAGGACAGTTTGAAATATTTATACAGGACATTTGTACACTTTGAAATATTTATACAGGACACTTGCACACTTTGAAATATTTATACAGGACAGTTTGAAATGTTTATACAGGACATTTGTACACTTTGAAATATTTATACAGACCAGTTTGAAATATTTATACAGAACATTCGTACACTTTGAAATATTTATACAGGACATTTGTACACTTTGAAATATTTATACAGGACATTTGTACACTTTGAAATATTTATACAGGACATTTGTACACTTTGAAATATTTATACAAGCATTTGTACACTTTGAAATATTTATACAGGACATTTGTACACTTTGAAATATTTATACAGGACATTTGTACACTTTGAAATATTTATACAGAACATTCGTACACTTTGAAAAATTTATACAGGACGTTTGTACACTCTGAAATATTTATACAGGACATTTGTACACTTTGAAATATTTATACAGGACAGTTTGAAATATTTATACAGGACATTTGTACACTTTGAAATATTTATACAGGACAGTTTGAAATATTTATACAGAACATTCGTACACTTTGAAATATTTATACAGGACAGTTTGAAATATTTATACAGAACATTCGTACACTTTGAAATATTAATACAGGACATTTGTACACTTTGAAATATTTATACAGGACATTTGTACACTTTGAAATATTTATACAAGCATTTGTACACTTTGAAATATTTATACAGGACATTTGTACACTTTGAAATATTTATACAGGACATTTGTACACTTTGAAATATTTATAAAGGACATTTGTACACTTTGAAATATTTATACAGGACATTTGTACACTTTGAAATATTTATACAGGACATTTGTACACTTTGAAATATTTATACAGGACATTTGTTCACTTTGAAATATTTATACAGGACATTTGTTCACTTTGAAATATTTATACAGGACATTTGTACACTTTGAAATATTTATACAGGACAGTTTGATATATTTATACAGGACAGTTTGAAATATTTAAACAGGACATTTGTACACTCTGAAATATTTATACAGGACATTTTTACACTTTGAAATATTTATACAGGACAGTTTGAAATATTTATACAGGACAGTTTGAAATATTTATACAGGACATTTGTACACTTTGAAATATTTATACAGGACATTTCTACACTTTGAAATATTTATACAGGACATTTCTACACTTTGAAATATTTCTACAGGACATTTGTACACTTTGAAATATTTATACAGGACAGTTTGAAATATTTATACAGGACATTTGTACACTTTGAAATATTTATACAGGACAGTTTGAAATATTCATACAGGACAGTTTGAAATATTCATACAGGACAGTTTAAAATATTTATACAGAACATTCGTACACTTTGAAATATTTATACAGGACATTTGTACACTTTGAAATATTTATACAGGACATTTGTACACTTTGAAATATTTCTACAGGACATTTGTACACTTTAAAATATTTATACAGGACAGTTTGAAATATTTATACAGAACATTTGTACACTTTGAAATATTTATACAGGACAGTTTGAAATATTTATACAGGACATTTGTACACTTTGAAATATTTATACAGGACACTTGCACACTTTGAAATATTTATACAGGACAGTTTGAAATGTTTATACAGGACATTTGTACACTTTGAAATATTTATACAGAACAGTTTGAAATATTTATACAGAACATTCGTACACTTTGAAATATTTATACAGGACAGTTTGAAATATTTATACAGAACATTCGTACACTTTGAAATATTTATACAGGACAGTTTGAAATATTTATACAGAACATTCGTACACTTTGAAATATTTATACAGGACATTTGCACACTCTGAAATATTTATACAGGACATTTGTACACTTTGAAATATTTATACAGGACATTTGTACACTTTGAAATATTTATACAGGACAGTTTGAAATATTTATACAGAACATTCGTACACTTTGAAATATTTCTACAGGACAGTCTGAAATATTTATACAGGACATTTGTACACTTTAAAATATTTATACAGGACATTTGTACACTTTGAAATATTTATACAGGACATTTGTACACTTTGAAATATTTATACAAGCATTTGCACACTTTGAAATATTTATACAGGACATTTGTACACTTTGAAATATTTATACAGGACATTTGTACACTTTGAAATATTTATACAGGACATTTGTACACTTTGAAATATTTATACAGGACATGTGTACACTTTGAAATATTTATACAGGACATTCGTACACTTTGAAATATTTATACAGGACATTTGTTCACTTTGAAATATTTATACAGGACATTTGTACACTTTGAAATATTTATACAGGACAGTTTGAAATATTTATACAGGACAGTTTGAAATATTTATACAGGACAGTTTGAAATATTTATACAGGACAGTTTGAAATATTTAAACAGGACATTTGTACACTCTGAAATATTTATACAGGACATTTTTACACTTTGAAATATTTATACAGGACAATTTGAAATATTTATACAGGGCAGTTTGAAATATTTATACAGGACATTTGTACACTTTGAAATATTTATACAGGACATTGTACACTTTGAAATATTTATACAGGACCATTTGTACACTTTGAAATATTTATACAGGACAGTTTGAAATATTTATACAGGACAGTTTGAAATATTTATACAGGACATTTGTACACTTTGAAATATTTATACAGGACATTTGTACACTTTGAAATATTTATACAGGACAGTTTGAAATATTTTTACAGGACATTTGTACACTTTGAGATATTTATACAGGACAGTTTGAAATATTTATACAGGACAGTTTGAAATATTTATACAGGACAGTTTGAAATATTTATACAGGACAGTTTGAAATATTTATACAGGACAGTTTGAAATATTTATACAGGACAGTTTGAAATATTTATACAGGACAGTTTGAAATATTTATACAGGACAGTTTGAAATATTTATACAGGACAGTTTGAAATATTTATACAGGACAGTTTGAAATATTTATACAGGACAGTTTGAAATATTTATACAGGACAGTTTGAAATATTTATACAGGACAGTTTGAAATATTTATACAGGACAGTTTGAAATATTTATACAGGACAGTTTGAAATATTTATACAGGACAGTTTGAAATATTTATACAGGACAGTTTGAAATATTTATACAGGACAGTTTGAAATATTTATACAGGACATTTGTACACTCTGAAATATTTATACAGGACATTTGTACACTCTGAAATATTTATACAGGACAGTTTGAAATATTTATACAGGACATTTGTACACTTTGAAATATTTATACAGTGACATTTGTACACTTTGAAATATTTATACAGGACAGTTTGAAATATTTATACAGGACAGTTTGAAATATTTATACAGGTCATTTGTACACTTTGAAATATTTATACAGGACACTTTGAAATATTTATACAGGACATTTGTACACTTTGAAATATTTATACAAGCATTTGTACACTTTGAAATATTTATACAGGACATTTGTACACTTTGAAATATTTATACAGGACATTTGTACACTTTGAAATATTTATACAGGACATTTGTACACTTTGAAATATTTATACAGGACATTTGTACACTTTGAAATATTTATACAGGACATTTGTACACTTTGAAATATTTATACAGGACATTTGTTCACTTTGAAATATTTATACAGGACATTTGTTCACTTTGAAATATTTATACAGGACATTTGTACACTTTGAAATATTTATACAGGACAGTTTGAAATATTTATACAGGACAGTTTGAAATATTTAAACAGGACATTTGTACACTCTGAAATATTTATACAGGACATTTTTACACTTTGAAATATTTATACAGGACAGTTTGAAATATTTATACAGGACAGTTTGAAATATTTATACAGGACATTTGTACACTTTGAAATATTTATACAGGACATTTGTACACTTTGAAATATTTATACAGGACATTTCTACACTTTGAAATATTTCTACAGGACATTTGTACACTTTGAAATATTTATACAGGACAGTTTGAAATATTTATACAGGACATTTGTACACTTTGAAATATTTATACAGGACAGTTTGAAATATTCATACAGGACAGTTTAAAATATTTATACAGAACATTCGTACACTTTGAAATATTTATACAGGACATTTGTACACTTTGAAATATTTATACAGGACATTTGTACACTTTGAAATATTTATACAGGACATTTGTACACTTTGAAATATTTATACAGGACATTTGTTCACTTTGAAATATTTATTCAGGACATTTGTACACTTTGAAATATTTATACAGGACAGTTTGAAATATTTATACAGGACAGTTTGAAATATTTATACAGGACAGTTTGAAATATTTATACAGGACAGTTTGAAATATTTATACAGGACATTTGTACACTCTGAAATATTTATACAGGACATTTTTACACTTTGAAATATTTATACAGGACAATTTGAAATATTTATACAGGGCAGTTTGAAATATTTATACAGGACATTTGTACACTTTGAAATATTTATACAGGACATTTGTACACTTTGAAATATTTATACAGGACACTTGTACACTTTGAAATATTTATACAGGACAGTTTGAAATATTTATACAGGACAGTTTGAAATATTTATACAGGACATTTGTACACTTTGAAATATTTATACAGGACATTTGTACACTTTGAAATATTTATACAGGACAGTTTGAAATATTTATACAGGACAGTTTGAAATATTTATACAGGACAGTTTGAAATATTTATACAGGACAGTTTGAAATATTTATACAGGACAGTTTGAAATATTTATACAGGACAGTTTGAAATATTTATACAGGACAGTTTGAAATATTTATACAGGACAGTTTGAAATATTTATACAGGACAGTTTGAAATATTTATACAGGACAGTTTGAAATATTTATACAGGACATTTGTACACTCTGAAATATTTATACAGGACAGTTTGAAATATTTATACAGGACATTTGTACACTTTGAAATATTTATACAGTGACATTTGTACACTTTGAAATATTTATACAGGACAGTTTGAAATATTTATACAGGTCATTTGTACACTTTGAAATATTTATACAGGACACTTTGAAATATTTATACAGGACATTTGTACACTTTGAAATATTTATACAAGCATTTGTACACTTTGAAATATTTATACAGGACATTTGTACACTTTGAAATATTTATACAGGACATTTGTACACTTTGAAATATTTATACAGGACATTTGTACACTTTGAAATATTTATACAGGACATTTGTACACTTTGAAATATTTATACAGGACATTTGTACACTTTGAAATATTTATACAGGACATTTGTTCACTTTGAAATATTTATACAGGACATTTGTTCACTTTGAAATATTTATACAGGACATTTGTACACTTTGAAATATTTATACAGGACAGTTTGAAATATTTATACAGGACAGTTTGAAATATTTAAACAGGACATTTGTACACTCTGAAATATTTATACAGGACATTTTTACACTTTGAAATATTTATACAGGACAGTTTGAAATATTTATACAGGACAGTTTGAAATATTTATATAGGACATTTGTACACTTTGAAATATTTATACAGGACATTTGTACACTTTGAAATATTTATACAGGACATTTCTACACTTTGAAATATTTCTACAGGACATTTGTACACTTTGAAATATTTATACAGGACAGTTTGAAATATTTATACAGGACATTTGTACACTTTGAAATATTCATACAGGACAGTTTGAAATATTCATACAGGACAGTTTAAAATATTTATACAGAACATTCGTACACTTTGAAATATTTATACAGGACATTTGTACACTTTGAAATATTTATACAGGACATTTGTACACTTTGAAATATTTCTACAGGACATTTGTACACTTTGAAATATTTCTACAGGACATTTGTACACTTTAAAATATTTATACAGGACAGTTTGAAATATTTATACAGAACATTTGTACACTTTGAAATATTTATACAGGACAGTTTGAAATATTTATACAGGACATTTGTACACTTTGAAATATTTATACAGGACACTTGCACACTTTGAAATATTTATACAGGACAGTTTGAAATGTTTATACAGGACATTTGTACACTTTGAAATATTTATACAGAACAGTTTGAAATATTTATACAGAACATTCGTACACTTTGAAATATTTATACAGGACAGTTTGAAATATTTATACAGAACATTCGTACACTTTGAAATATTTATACAGGACATTTGCACACTCTGAAATATTTATACAGGACATTTGTACACTTTGAAATATTTATACAGGACATTTGTACACTTTGAAATATTTATACAGGACAGTTTGAAATATTTATACAGAACATTCGTACACTTTGAAATATTTCTACAGGACAGTTTGAAATATTTATACAGGACATTTGTACACTTTAAAATATTTATACAGGACATTTGTACACTTTGAAATATTTATACAGGACATTTGTACACTTTGAAATATTTATACAAGCATTTGCACACTTTGAAATATTTATACAGGACATTTGTACACTTTGAAATATTTATACAGGACATTTGTACACTTTGAAATATTTATACAGGACATTTGTACACTTTGAAATATTTATACAGGACATTTGTACACTTTGAAATATTTATACAGGACATTTGTTCACTTTGAAATATTTATACAGGACATTTGTACACTTTGAAATATTTATACAGGACAGTTTGAAATATTTATACAGGACAGTTTGAAATATTTATACAGGACAGTTTGAAATATTTATACAGGACAGTTTGAAATATTTAAGCAGGACATTTGTACACTCTGAAATATTTATACAGGACATTTTTACACTTTGAAATATTTATACAGGACAATTTGAAATATTTATACAGGGCAGTTTGAAATATTTATACAGGACATTTGTACACTTTGAAATATTTATACAGGACATTTGTACACTTTGAAATATTTATACAGGACACTTCGTACACTTTGAAATATTTATACAGGACAGTTTGAAATATTTATACAGGACATTTGTACACTTTGAAATATTTATACAGGACATTTGTACACTTTGAAATATTTATACAGGACAGTTTGAAATATTTATACAGGACAGTTTGAAATATTTATACAGGACAGTTTGAAATATTTATACAGGACAGTTTGAAATATTTATACAGGACAGTTTGAAATATTTATACAGGACAGTTTGAAATATTTATACAGGACAGTTTGAAATATTTATACAGGACAGTTTGAAATATTTATACAGGACAGTTTGAAATATTTATACAGGACAGTTTGAAATATTTATACAGGACAGTTTGAAATATTTATACAGGACAGTTTGAAATATTTATACAGGACAGTTTGAAATATTTATACAGGACAGTTTGAAATATTTATACAGGACAGTTTGAAATATTTATACAGGACAGTTTGAAATATTTATACAGGACAGTTTGAAATATTTATACAGGACAGTTTGAAATATTTATACAGGACATTTGTACACTCTGAAATATTTATACAGGACAGTTTGAAATATTTATACAGGACATTTGTACACTTTGAAATATTTATACAGGACAGTTTGAAATATTTATACAGGACAGTTTGAAATATTTATACAGGTCATTTGTACACTTTGAAATATTTATACAGGACACTTTGAAATATTTATACAGGACATTTGTACACTTTGAAATATTTATACAGGACATTTGTACACTTTGAAATATTTATACAGGACACTTGCACACATTGAAATATTTATACAGGACATTTGTACACTTTGAAATATTTATACAGGACACTTTGAAATATTTATACAGGACATTTGTACACTTTGAAATATCTATACAGGACATTTGTACACTTTGAAATATTTATACAGGACAGTTTGAAATATTTATACAGGACATTTGTACACTTTGAAATATTTATACAGGACATTTGTACACTTTGAAATATTTATACAGGACATTTAAATGTACACTTTGAAATATTTATACAGGACATTTGTACACTTTGAAATATTTATACAGGACAGTTTGAAATATTTATACAGGACATTTGTACACTTTGAAATATTTATACAGGACATTTGTACACTTTGAAATATTTATACAGGACAGTTTGAAATGTTTATACAGGACATTTGTACACTTTGAAATATTTATACAGGACATTTGTACACTTTGAAATATTTATACAGGACAGTTTGAAATATTTATACAGGACATTCGTACACTTTGAAATATTTATACAGGACATTCGTACACTTTGAAATATTTATACAGGACATTTGTACACTCTGAAATATTTATTCAGGACAGTTTGAAATATTTATACAGGACATTTGTACACTTTGAAATATTTATACAGGACATTTGTACACTTTGAAATATTTATACAGGACAGTTTGAAATATTTATACAGGACATTTGTACACTTTAAAATATTTATACAGGACAGTTTGAAATATTTATACAGAACATTCGTACAATTTGAAATATTTATACAGGACATTTGTACACTCTGAAATATTGATACAGGACAGTTTGAAATATTTATACAGGACATTTGTACACTTTGAAATATTTATACAGGACATTTGTACACTTTGAAATATTTATACAGGACATTTGTACACTCTGAAATATTTATACAGGACAGTTTGAAATATTTATACAGGACATTTGTACACTTTGAAATATTTTTGCAGGACATTTGTACACTTTGAAATATTTGTACAGGACATTCGTACACTTTGAAATATTTATACAGGACAGTTTGAAATATTTATACAGGACATTTGTACACTTTGAAATATTTATACAGGACAGTTTGAAATATTTATACAGGACATTTGTACACTTTGAAATATTTATACAGGACAGTTTGAAATATTTATACAGAACATTCGTACACTTTGAAATATTTATACAGGACATTTGTACACTCTGAAATATTTATACAGGACGGTTTGAAATATTTATACAGGACAGTTTGAAATATTTATACAGGACATTTATACACTTTGAAATATTTATACAGGACAGTTTGAAATATTTATACAGGACAGTTTGAAATATTTATACAGGACAGTTTGAAATATTTATACAGGACATTTGTACACTTTGAAATATTTATACAGGACATTTGTACGCTTTGAAATATTTATACAGGACAGTTTGAAATATTTATACAGGACATTTGTACACTTTGAAATATTTATACAGGACATTTGTACACTTTGAAATATTTATACAGGACATTTGTACACTTTGAAATATTTATACAGGACATTTGTACACTTTGAAATATTTATACAGGACATTTGTACACTTTGAAATATTTATACAGGACACTTGCACACTTTGAAATATTTATACAGGACAGTTTGAAATATTTATACAGGACATTTGTACACTTTGAAATATTTATACAGGACAGTTTGAAATATTTATACAGGACATTTGTACACTTTGAAATATTTATACAGGACACTTGCACACTTTGAAATATTTATACAGGACAGTTTGAAATATTTATACAGGACATTTGTACACTTTGAAATATTTATACAGGACGGTTTGAAATATTTATACAGGACAGTTTGAAATATTTATACAGGACATTTGTACACTTTGAAATATTTATACAGGACGGTTTGAAATATTTATACAGGACGGTTTGAAATATTTATACAGGACAGTTTGAAATATTTATACAGGACAGTTTGAAATATTTATACAGGACATTTGTACACTTTGAAATATTTCTACAGGACATTTGTACACTTTGAAATATTTCTACAGGACATTTGTACACTTTGAAATATTTATACAGGACACTTGCACACTTTGAAATATTTATACAGGACATTTGTACACTTTGAAATATTTATACAGGACACTTGCACACTTTGAAATATTTATACAGGACAATTTGAAATATTTATACAGGACATTTGTACACTTTGAAATATTTATACAGGACATTTGTACACTTTGAAATATTTATACAGGACATTTGTACACTTTGAAATATTTATACAGGACATTTGTACACTTTGAAATATTTATACAGGACACTTGCACACTTTGAAATATTTATACAGGACAGTTTGAAATATTTATACAGGACATTTGTACACTTTGAAATATTTATACAGGACGGTTTGAAATATTTATACAGGACAGTTTGAAATATTTATACAGGACATTTGTACACTTTGAAATATTTATACAGGACGGTTTGAAATATTTATACAGGACAGTTTGAAATATCTATACAGGACATTTGTACACTTTGAAATATTTATACAGGACAGTTTGAAATATTTATACAGGACATTTGTACACTTTGAAATATTTCTACAGGACATTTGTACACTTTGAAATATTTCTACAGGACATTTGTACACTTTGAAATATTTATACAGGACACTTGCACACTTTGAAATATTTATACAGGACAGTTTGAAATATTTATACAGGACATTTGTACACTTTGAAATATTTATACAGGACGGTTTGAAATATTTATACAGGACAGTTTGAAATATTTATACAGGACATTTGTACACTTTGAAATATTTATACAGGACATTTGTACACTTTGAAATATTTATACAGGACAGTTTGAAATATTTATACAGGACAGTTTGAAATATTTATACAGGACATTTGTACACTTTGAAATATTTATACAGGACATTTGTACACTTTGAAATATTTATACAGGACAGTTTGAAATATTTATACAGGACAGTTTGAAATATTTATACAGGACAGTTTGAAATATTTATACAGAACAGTTTGAAATATTTATACAGAACAGTTTGAAATATTTATACAGGACAGTTTGAAATATTTATACAGGACATTCGTACACTTTGAAATATTTATACAGGACATTCGTACACTTTGAAATATTTATACAGGACATTCGTACACTTTGAAATATTTATACAGGACATTCGTACACTTTGAAATATTTATACAGGACATTCGTACACTTTGAAATATTTATACAGGACATTCGTACACTTTGAAATATTTATACAGGACATTCGTACACTTTGAAATATTTTTACAGAACATTCGTACACTTTGAAATATTTATACAGGACATTCGTACACTTTGAAATATTTATACAGGACATTCGTACACTTTGAAATATTTATACAGGACATTCGTACACTTTGAAATATTTATACAGGACATTCGTACACTTTGAAATATTTATACAGGACATTCGTACACTTTGAAATATTTATACAGGACATTCGTACACTTTGAAATATTTATACAGGACATTCGTACACTTTGAAATATTTATACAGGACATTCGTACACTTTGAAATATTTATACAGGACATTCGTACACTTTGAAATATTTATACAGGACATTCGTACACTTTGAAATATTTATACAGGACATTCGTACACTTTGAAATATTTATACAGGACATTTGTACACTTTGAAATATTTATACAGGACATTTGTACACTTTGAAATATTTATACAGGACATTTGTACACTTTGAAATATTTATACAGGACATTTGTACACTTTGAAATATTTATACAGGACATTTGTACACTTTGAAATATTTATACAGGACAGTTTGAAATATTTATACAGAACATTCGTACACTTTAAAATATTTATACAGGACAGTTTGAAATATTTATACAGAACATTCGTACACTTTGAAATATTTATACAGGACATTTGTACACTTTGAAATATTTATACAGGACAGTTTGAAATATTTATACAGGACATTTGTACACTTTGAAATATTTATACAGGACATTTGTACACTCTGAAATATTTATACAGGACATTTGTACACTCTGAAATATTTATACAGGACAGTTTGAAATATTTATACAGAACATTCGTACACTTTGAAATATTTATACAGGACATTTGTACACTCTGAAATATTTATACAGGACAGTTTGAAATATTTATACAGGACATTTGTACACTTTGAAATATTTATACAGGACATTTGTACACTTTGAAATATTTATACAGGACAGTTTGAAATATTTTTACAGGACATTTGTACACTTTGAGATATTTATACAGGACAGTTTGAAATATTTATACAGGACATTTGTACACTTTGAAATATTTATACAGGACAGTTTGAAATATTTATACAGGACAGTTTGAAATATTTATACAGGACATTCGTACACTTTGAAATATTTATACAGGACATTCGTACACTTTGAAATATTTATACAGGACATTCGTACACTTTGAAATATTTATACAGGACATTCGTACACTTTGAAATATTTATACAGGACATTCGTACACTTTGAAATATTTATACAGGACATTCGTACACTTTGAAATATTTATACAGGACATTCGTACACTTTGAAATATTTATACAGGACATTCGTACACTTTGAAATATTTATACAGGACATTCGTACACTTTGAAATATTTATACAGGACATTCGTACACTTTGAAATATTTATACAGGACATTCGTACACTTTGAAATATTTATACAGGACATTCGTACACTTTGAAATATTTATACAGGACATTCGTACACTTTGAAATATTTATACAGGACATTCGTACACTTTGAAATATTTATACAGGACATTCGTACACTTTGAAATATTTACAGGACATTCGTACACTTTGAAATATTTATACAGGACATTCGTACACTTTGAAATATTTATACAGGACATTCGTACACTTTGAAATATTTATACAGGACATTCGTACACTTTGAAATATTTATACAGGACATTCGTACACTTTGAAATATTTATACAGGACATTCGTACACTTTGAAATATTTATACAGGACATTTGTACACTTTGAAATATTTATACAGGACATTTGTACACTTTGAAATATTTATACAGGACATTTGTACACTTTGAAATATTTATACAGGACATTTGTACACTTTGAAATATTTATACAAGACATTTGTACACTTTGAAATATTTATACAGGACAGTTTGAAATATTTATACAGAACATTCGTACACTTTAAAATATTTATACAGGACAGTTTGAAATATTTATACAGAACATTCGTACACTTTGAAATATTTATACAGGACATTTGTACACTTTGAAATATTTATACAGGACAGTTTGAAATATTTATACAGGACATTTGTACACTTTGAAATATTTATACAGGACATTTGTACACTCTGAAATATTTATACAGGACATTTGTACACTCTGAAATATTTATACAGGACAGTTTGAAATATTTATACAGAACATTCGTACACTTTGAAATATTTATACAGGACATTTGTACACTCTGAAATATTTATACAGGACAGTTTGAAATATTTATACAGGACATTTGTACACTTTGAAATATTTATACAGGACATTTGTACACTTTGAAATATTTATACAGGACAGTTTGAAATATTTTTACAGGACATTTGTACACTTTGAGATATTTATACAGGACAGTTTGAAATATTTATACAGGACATTTGTACACTTTGAAATATTTATACAGGACAGTTCGAAATATTTATACAGGACAGTTTGAAATATTTATACAGGACAGTTTGAAATATTTATACAGGACAGTTTGAAATATTTATACAGGACATTCGTACACTTTGAAATATTTATACAGGACATTCGTACACTTTGAAATATTTATACAGGACATTCGTACACTTTGAAATATTTATACAGGACATTCGTACACTTTGAAATATTTATACAGGACATTCGTACACTTTGAAATATTTATACAGGACATTCGTACACTTTGAAATATTTATACAGGACATTCGTACACTTTGAAATATTTATACAGGACATTCGTACACTTTGAAATATTTATACAGGACATTCGTACACTTTGAAATATTTATACAGGACATTCGTACACTTTGAAATATTTATACAGGACATTCGTACACTTTGAAATATTTATACAGGACATTCGTACACTTTGAAATATTTATACAGGATATTCGTACACTTTGAAATATTTATACAGGACATTCGTACACTTTGAAATATTTATACAGGACATTCGTACACTTTGAAATATTTATACAGGACATTCGTACACTTTGAAATATTTATACAGGACATTCGTACACTTTGAAATATTTATACAGGACATTCGTACACTTTGAAATATTTATACAGGACATTCGTACACTTTGAAATATTTATACAGGACATTCGTACACTTTGAAATATTTATACAGGACATTTGTACACTTTGAAATATTTATACAGGACATTTGTACACTTTGAAATATTTATACAGGACATTTGTACACTTTGAAATATTTATACAAGACATTTGTACACTTTGAAATATTTATACAGGACAGTTTGAAATATTTATACAGAACATTCGTACACTTTAAAATATTTATACAGGACAGTTTGAAATATTTATACAGAACATTCGTACACTTTGAAATATTTATACAGGACATTTGTACACTTTGAAATATTTATACAGGACAGTTTGAAATATTTATACAGGACATTTGTACACTTTGAAATATTTATACAGGACATTTGTACACTCTGAAATATTTATACAGGACATTTGTACACTCTGAAATATTTATACAGGACAGTTTGAAATATTTATACAGAACATTCGTACACTTTGAAATATTTATACAGGACATTTGTACACTCTGAAATATTTATACAGGACAGTTTGAAATATTTATACAGGACATTTGTACACTTTGAAATATTTATACAGGACATTTGTACACTTTGAAATATTTATACAGGACAGTTTGAAATATTTTTACAGGACATTTGTACACTTTGAGATATTTATACAGGACAGTTTGAAATATTTATACAGGACATTTGTACACTTTGAAATATTTATACAGGACAGTTTGAAATATTTATACAGGACAGTTTGAAATATTTATACAGGACAGTTTGAAATATTTATACAGGACAGTTTGAAATATTTATACAGGACAGTTTGAAATATTTATACAGGACAGTTTGAAATATTTATACAGGACATTTGCACACTTTGAAATATTTATACAGGACATTTGCACACTTTGAAATATTTATACAGGACATTTGCACACTTTGAAATATTTATACAGGACATTTGCACACTTTGAAATATTTATACAGGACATTTGCACACTTTGAAATATTTATACAGGACATTTGCACACTTTGAAATATTTATACAGGACATTTGCACACTTTGAAATATTTATACAGGACATTTGCACACTTTGAAATATTTATACAGGACATTTGCACACTTTGAAATATTTATACAGGACATTTGCACACTTTGACATATTTATACAGGACATTTGCACACTTTGACATATTTATACAGGACATTTGCACACTTTGACATATTTATACAGGACATTTGCACACTTTGACATATTTATACAGGACACTTGCACACTTTGACATATTTATACAGGACACTTGCACACTTTGACATATTTATACAGGACACTTGCACACTTTGACATATTTATACAGGACACTTGCACACTTTGAAATATTTTTACACTTTCTAGTTCATAGAATTCAGAATTGCTAATTTAATTACATATTTTTTTACAGCAATTGTCACGTATTGTTATTCCCATAATTTGTAAATATGGGTGAAATGGTCCCATTCGTGGTATTAACTAGGAATTCTTCTGTAAATGGAGCCTTCACGGAAGTTAGTGGCAGGCAATCAAATGATAAATGAAAGGTATGATAAAATGCATTTTCTATAAATTTTTATTAAATTTGTGGTCGATTTTTATTGTGGCCCTAAATAATCGATTTTTGTTAACAATGTTTTATCAACTGAATTTTGTAAGAACAATTATTATCGATTTGCAATTAAGCAGAATTTTGTTTAAATCTTTTTTAAATTTAAATTTGCAGCTGTCGCACTCCCATCTTCACGGATATTTTGAAACTATCGAAAGTATTCTTGCTTGGTGAGAGTGTACATCATTTGTACAATTATTTTATGCCCGCGTTTAAATTGCACGTTCGTGCTTAATTTATACTATTTTTTTATGCATAAAACATCGGGTTTGTTACACCTTACATTGACATAATAATTTTATATTATTTTTGCATTTGGCGCGAAAATAGTGAGAGCAGTGCTATAGATGTTTTATTAATTTCATTTATATAAAAAAATTAAAGGTCTAGATACTTAATTTTTTTATTCTAGTTAAATAACAAATTAATACATTACATTTTATGATTCAAATGATTACTTGCATGGTAGCTTTAGCATGGGTTAATATATTATTTATACAGCATCCGTAGTTCTAGTTTTAATAACACTAACAAATACTAACAAAATATTAATCTGTTCTATTATTAATCAACAATGTGATCGTTTGAATCATTTAAAATAATGCAATGTGTATTTTACATCCATCCATCTTTCACTGTTTTCAACTCATAAATTCGCGTTATGTACATCCAAGTGCGAATGCTAAACATTAATTCATGTTATTCATGAGTATTCAGACGAAGTCACATCTTCAACATACAATATACGAAGTCCAGAAAGCTGTAGGAAGTGGAATTATCAAGTAATGTATGAAAACTTGATATATATTTTCATTATTTTATCAATTAATGATACATCATTTAAGTATATATCCATCCATATTACATTATAGATGTAAATATGACTAATGTTTCTTTATTTTTTCAGATCTTTCTAATTCAGCCATCACTGATCCAAAGAAGGTCACTCTTACTCCATATGCAGGAATCTCCTCAATTTATGAAGTATGTATACATCCATATAACTACTAATATTTTTTCTTATTTTTTCAGATCCTTCTAATTCAACCACCACTGATCCAAAGAAGCTCACGCTGACTCCATATCCAGGGGTCTCCTCAATTTATGAAGTATGTATACATTCATATAACTACTGTTTTTTTATTTTTTCAGATCCTTCTAATTCAACCACCACTGATCCAAAGAAGCTCACGCTGACCTCATATCCAGGGATCTCCTCAATTTATGAAGTACGTATACATCCATGTAACATTATAGATGTAAATATTACTAACGTTTTTTTTTATTTTTTCAGATCCTTCTATTTCAAGCACCACTGATCCAAAGAAGCTCACGCTGACTCCATGTCCAGGGGTCTCAATTTATGAAGTATGTATTATAGATGTAAATATTACTAACGTTTTTTTATTTTTTCAGATCCTTCTAATTCAACCACCACTGATCCAAAGAAGCTCACACTGACTTCATGTCCAGGGGTCTCAATTTATGAAGTATGTATACATTCATGTAACATTATAGATGTAAATATTACTAATGTTTTTTTTTATCTTTTCAGATCCTTCTAATTCAGCCATCACTGATCCAAAGAAGGTCACGCTTACTCCATATCCAGGGATCTCCTCAATTTATACAAGTATGTATACATCCATATAACTACTAATGCCTTTTTTATCTTTTCAGATCCTTCTAATTCAGCCATCACTGATCCAAAGGTCACGCTTACTCCATATCCAGGGATCTCCTCAATTTATACAAGTATGTATACATCCATATAACTACTAATGTCTTTTTTATCTTTTCAGATCCTTCTAATTCAGCCATCACTGATCCAAAGGTCACGCTTACTCCATATCCAGGGATCTCCTCAATTTATACAAGTATGTATACATCCGTCGTCGTCGTCGTCTTTTTTATCTTTTCAGATCCTTCTAATTCAGCCATCACTGATTCAAAGGTCACGCTTACTCCATATCCAGGGATCTCCTCAATTTATACAAGTATGTATACATCCATATAACTACTAATGTTTTTTTTATCTTTTCAGATCTTTCTAATTCAGCCATCACTGATCCAAATGAGGTCAAGCTTACTCCATATCCAGGGATCTCAATTTATGAAGTATGTATACATCCATATAACTACTAATGTTTTATTTTTTTAGATCCTTCTAATTCAACCACCACTGATCCAAAGAAGCTCACGCTGACTCCATGTCCAGGGGTCTTCTCAATTTATGAAGTATGTATACATCCATATAACTACTAATGTTTTTTTATCTTTTCAGATCCTTCTAATTTAGCCATCACTGATCCAAAGAAGGTCACGCTTACTCCATATCCAGGGATCTCCTCAATTTATGAAGTATGTATACATCTATATAACTACTAATGTTTTATTTTTTCAGATCCTTCTAATTCAGCCATCACTGATCCAAAGAAGCTCATGCTGACTCCATATCCAGGGATCTCCTCAATTTATGAAGTACGTATACATCCATGTAACATTATAGATTTAAATATTACTAATGTTTTTTTTTTTTTTTTTTTTTCAGATCCTTCTAATTCAGCCATCTCTGATCCAAAGAAGATCACGCTTACTCCATATCCAGGGATCTCCTCAATTTATGAAGTACGTAGACATCCATGTAACATTATAGATGTAAATATTACTAACGTTATTTTTATTTTTTCAGATCCTTCTAATTCAACCACCACTAATCCAAAGAAGCTCACGCTGACTCCATATCCAGGGGTCTTCTCAATTTATGAAGTATGTATACATCCATATAACTAATGTTTTTTCATCTTTTCAGATCCTTCTAATTCAGCCATCTCTGATCCAAAGAAGATCACGCTTACTCCATATCCAGGGATCTCCTCAATTTATGAAGTACGTAGACATCCATGTAACATTATAGATGTAAATATTACTAACGTTATTTTTATTTTTTCAGAACCTTCTAATTCAATCACCACTAATCCAAAGAAGCTCACGCTGACTCCATATCCAGGGATCTCCTCAATTTATACAAGTATGTATACATCCATATAACTACTAATGTTTTATTTTTTCAGATTCTTCTAATTCAGCCATCACTGATCCAAAGAAGCTCACACTGACTCCATATCCAGGGATCTCCTCAATTATAACTACTAATGTTTTTTTATTTTTTCAGATCCTTCTAATTCAGCCATCACTGAACCAAAGAAGTTCACACTGACTCCATATCCAAGAATCTCCTCAATTCATGAAGTATGTATACATTCATGTAACATAATAGATGTAAATATTACTAATGTTTTTTTTTTATTTTTTCAGATCCTTCTAATTCAGCCTGCACCACTGAATCACCTGCCCTCTTCGACTCAACCATCCTTATCGACTCTAATACCTAACACACTGTAAGCGCACATGAAGGATCAGTCGACAATCAATATCTTTGTGCTTGGGTCGGAACACTAATTCTTATAAATTATCCACAAGTGGTTCTTTTTGTAACTGTTTAGTCTTATGCATGTTCTTACTACTAGACTTAATAACTCATTAACAATACTAACATTTTATTATCATAGTTCGATCAGTTACAATAAAAACCACTTGTAGTCACTTCCTTTACTTAGGAAGACTTAATAAAACTGCTCAGAAGAGAACACTTAGTGAGTTACATTTTTAAATTGTATTATAGTAGTCTGAATTATCATTAATTCGATGCTCTTGTTTACAGGGTAAACAATGGCTGCTTCAGGATCCTCACACACCTGCCTGCATTGGACCTGTCGTGCTGTCAGAAACATTTTCTCAATGGTGCTCCTAGAGAAGATACATGGTGATGTGTTAGCATTGGGAAGCACAAAATTAATTTGTGCGTTCAATCAAGGATTTTGACTTGAATAATTATAATATATTCATCTAATTATTAAATAAATACATTGTTGTATCTAGTTCAATTCGTTGTTTTAATTTCTATTAATTATAAAATGTTACTTAAATTACATAAATACATTAAAACTATCTTAATGTTATAGGTATAATAGAAGAATATCATATCAGTTCTGATAGATCAAGACAATCTGAAGTGACAGCAACCGAGTGGCTACATTGTGAAGACTGCGGATACAGCAGTTTGGATATTAAAACATTTGTTGTGCAAAAAATATAAGTATTAGAATATTTTTATACTTTATATATAATATACATAATATATAATACACTTAAGAATTATGTTAAATATATTTATTGATCAGTTTTATAAGCGTATTTGGCATAACTTCTGGCTTCCCTTTTACTTTCCCTCTGAATGAATTGTACTCTGATCTCATCACCCTACTTGAATGTCTTGGATTTTGGTCTCATCTTGCTCGAATGGCCTGCGGCCTGGTCTCTGATTGTACACTGGTCTCTGATTGTACCCTGGTCTCTGACTGATTTTACCCTGGTCTCTGGTCTCTGATTTTACCCTGGTCTCTGGTCTCTGTTCTCTGATTTTACCCTGGTCTCTGGTCTCTGTTCTCTGATTTTACCCTGGTCTCTGGTCTCTGATTTTACCCTGGCCTCTGGTCTCTGGTCTCTGATTTTACCCTGGCCTCTGGTCTCTGGTCTCTGATTTTACCCTGGTCTCTAATTGTTTCTTGCCCTTTGATTCGTTTTCATGTAAATTGTAATGTAAATAGACTTTTATATTTAGTTTATATTATTTTAATCATTTAATACCCGAAACAATATTTTTATATTACAATATTAATAAATCTTTCTTACAGGTTGTATCCAGTTGTTAATTCGACTAGTGCTGCTCCGAAACTTTGTCACGGATGGGTGGAACACTCATTCCCAAAAATAATCTGCAAGTGATTTCTGCGGCTGACTGTCTGCTGTTTATGCACCAGGATGATGGATCGATAGATCGTGCTGTCCCAAGTCACTTGTCAAGATTTTGCTATGTGTTGCATTGAGAAGCCAATGTCACAAACTTAAATGTTTGTAATACATTTATCTAAATATTGAATACAATTATTGTTAACCTTTTAAATTTGTTGTTTTATTCATACCATTATTGTTTTCTTTCATTGTGAGTCCTCAGGCACTCGATCATTTGCTAGAGATACAAACATATTAACTCATTTGCTCATGTAATTTTTTTATTCACCACTCACTGAATTACATAAATATTTATGTCTTTGCATTTTATAGGTATCATGGGAGAAAATCATTTATCAATTCTGAGGAATTAAGACTAGATTGACTAAGAGTGAAGTGACCGGCAACCGATAAACCTCATTGTCATATTTGGGTGTCTTAAACTTCTGGCCTCTAATGACTTCGCTGTCTTTTGTAATTAGATAAATCAAGACAAAGTAAAGTGAACAACAACCGATCGGCTTTACATATATTATATTGAGTATATATTTAAGAATTAGACAGGTCCCAAGTCACTTGCCAAGATTTACAAACATATTGACTCGTTTAATCATGTAATTTTTATTCATTATTCACTAAACCATGGATTTTTACTCAATATAAACATGTCAAAAGCACACATTTTTCCTTTCATTATTTAATGTCTAAGTCATGATTTGAATTTTTACATATTTATATAATAGTAGTAATCATAATTAATAATATTAATGTTTATAATAGTAGCAATTGTAATTAATCTTTGTAATAAGTAAAAATTATTAATTATAAATGCTGTTCTATTGTAGTTAGAGTAAGAGTATGTTATAATAATATAATTATTATTTGTAAGATAACGATCTAACTTATATATAAATTTGTGTAATGCCATCAAATAAAATTATTGAACTTTATCTGTAAGTGTTTAATTTAATTTAATTTTTATCAATTTCAGTGATATATAATTGAACTTGTGTATACTTGCTAATTTATTATCAACTATTAATATTCGAGTCAATTTCAATTAAGCAAATTTAAAGTTTAGTTTAGAAATCCACGAATTGAGTAAAAAGCCATGGATATATATGCATGAGTTTTTAGCGTGAAACATTGAAAGAACAAAATTATGTTTTTGACACGTTTAATTTGAGTGAAAATCCATGACTTTTTAAACAGTTCGAAGTGGAAAATATTAATATTTTAAAAGTTTAATTTGAAACTAGCTACTAATATGTTGAAATTATTGTATATTATACAATGTTAATAAAATTATTGTAATTATAATATCTTTTAATTGATATTTCATGTTTTTAATTAGCTATATACTTTAGTTAATATGAGCACTGAATTAGATTGTCTTTGCAATTTTACTTAGAATTATTTAATGGCTCAAAGACTAATTATTTATTTCGACAATTCTGTGACAAACAGATTAATTAAATAGTTCAATTTAATTAATAAGTATAACTAGTGTTTGTTAGTTTTACTTAACTAAGAAAAATATATTTTTTTATGTATTTTTTTAACTTTAATAAATATGAGCAATTTATTAATTTAATTACTTTATTATTTTATTACTTCATTATAAAGGCTAAGATTGTGTTTGCAATTTTGCTCATAATTAAATTAATTATTTGCACAAAGACTTATTGCAACTGCTCTGTTGCAATTATATCAATTAATCAGTGTATTTTAATTAATATGTATAACACGTATCAGTTAGTTTTACTTAACTTAGAAAAATATTTCCTTAGATCTTACTATTTTTTTCTTTTCTTATATACCGTGTAACTTTAAGAAAAATGAGCACTTTAATTAATTTAGATTGCATAATAATTAGTTCATATTAATTAATACCTATAACTTATATTAATTATTTTTGCTTCTAAACTTATAAAAAAAAATGTATCTTAAAGACTTAGAGAAATTTTTTCTTTTTATCTGTTATAACTTTTTTTTATTTAATTTAACATATTTATAACCTTATTTAAATCCCGCGTGGTAAGGGATTTTTTTAACCCCCAGGTTTGGCGGTTACCTAACCATAGAATCCTGGTTTAAGGTAACCAGGACCCCGAACGTCAGGTAACCGGAATTCGGTGAACCCTGACGCACGGGTTTGGGGTCGGATTAGCTACCCTACAATTTTACAATTAACCCTCTTACCTCGATATTTTATTTTTTACCTTACCTGCGTCTCGAACCTGCTACCATATCCTTCCAATCTTCTATCCCATTCACTCCTCTTAGCCCGCTACTCCATGCTGATCACACCGAAACACCGCCACAAACTGGCTTATGTAGACTCGATATAGATAAGCCAGAAAATAATTCAACCGGCGACGATTTAACAAGTCAAAAGCACAAAAAAAGCCGAGTTTGCCACCGGTTGTCTGGCGTAACGGTTAGCGTGATGGCTTTGTACCGCAAAGGTAACGAGTTCGATCCCAGGATCGGACGGGAAAAAAGTTCGTCGTGTTGGCCGGTATACCATGCAGGCGTGCCGAACGTTACGTTGATGTAATTAAGAAAAGCTCCGTGTAGGTGAAGGGGTGAATGAAGAAAACCTTCCCTGCCTCGGGCACCCTCCCCAGGCATTGCGACCTGGCGGAGGGTGCCCTAGCGGATTTCTTCACTTTATTTACTTAACTAGACGGCGGGGGGTCGGGAGGCCCCCCCACGCGGGCGCGAAACCGGTCAATCAAGAACCAAGCCAGCCAGCCAGCCCCCGAATTCAACGCCACGCGCGTGTGCGTGCACGTGCGTGTGCGCGCGCGTACCTAGCGGTGCAGTATATACATTCTTAAAAATGTACTAGTACGCGTTGCTACGCAACGCGTACTATTACATTTTCAAGAATGACATTTTTAAATAAGTACGCGTTGCTACGCAACGCGTACTTATTTAAAAATGTACTAGTACTCGTTGCTACGCAACGCGTACTAGTACATTTTTTAAGAATGACATTCTTAAATAAGTACGCGTTGCGTAGCAACGCGTACTAGTACATTTTTAAATAAGTACGCGTTGCGTAGCAACGCGTACTTATTTAAAAATGTCATTCTTGAAAATGTAATAGTACGCGTTGCGTAGCAACGCGTACTAGTACATTTTTAAGAATGTATATACTGCACCGCTAGGTACGCGCGCGCACACGCACGTGCACGCACACGCGCGTACACGCACAAGCACGCGCGCGCGCGCGCGCGTGGCGTTGAATTCGGGGGCTGGCTGGCTGGCTTGGTTCTTGATTGACCGGTTCGCGCCCGCGTGGGGGGGCCTCCCGACCCCCCGCCGTCTAGTTAAGTAAATAAAGTGAAGAAATCCGCTAGGGCACCCTCCGCCAGGTCGCAATGCCTGGGGAGGGTGCCCGAGGCAGGGAAGGTTTTCTTCATTCACCCCTTCACCTACACGGAGCTTTTCTTAATTACATCAACGTAACGTTCGGCACGCCTGCATGGTATACCGGCCAACACGACGAACTTTTTTCCCGTCCGATCCTGGGATCGAACTCGTTACCTTTGCGGTACAAAGCCATCACGCTAACCGTTACGCCACACAACCGGTGGCAAACTCGCCTTTTTTTGTGCTTTTGACTTGTTAAATCGTCGCCGGTTGAATTATTTTCTGGCTTATCTATATCGAGTCTACATAAGCCAGTTTGTGGCGGTGTTTCGGTGTGATCAGCATGGAGTAGCGGGCTAAGAGGAGTGAATGGGATAGAAGATTGGAAGGATATGGTAGCAGGTTCGAGACGCAGGTAAGGTAAAAAATAAAATATCGAGGTAAGAGGGTTAATTGTAAAATTGTAGGGTAGCTAATCCGACCCCAAACCCGTGCGTCAGGGTTCACCGAATTCCGGTTACCTGACGTTCGGGGTCCTGGTTACCTTAAACCAGGATTCTATGGTTAGGTAACCGCCAAACCTGGGGGTTAAAAAAATCCCTTACCACGCGGGATTTAAATAAGGTTATAAATATGTTAAATTAAATAAAAAAAAAGTTATAACAGATAAAAAGAAAAAATTTCTCTAAGTCTTTAAGATACATTTTTTTTTATAAGTTTAGAAGCAAAAATAATTAATATAAGTTATAGGTATTAATTAATATGAACTAATTATTATGCAATCTAAATTAATTAAAGTGCTCATTTTTCTTAAAGTTACACGGTATATAAGAAAAGAAAAAAATAGTAAGATCTAAGGAAATATTTTTTCTAAGTTAAGTAAAACTAACTGATACGTGTTATACATATTAATTAAAATACACTGATTAATTGATATAATTGCAACAGAGCAGTTGCAATAAGTCTTTGTGCAAATAATTAATTTAATTATGAGCAAAATTGCAAACACAATCTTAGCCTTTATAATGAAGTAATAAAATAATAAAGTAATTAAATTAATAAATTGCTCATATTTATTAAAGTTAAAAAAATACATAAAAAAATATATTTTTCTTAGTTAAGTAAAACTAACAAACACTAGTTATACTTATTAATTAAATTGAACTATTTAATTAATCTGTTTGTCACAGAATTGTCGAAATAAATAATTAGTCTTTGAGCCATTAAATAATTCTAAGTAAAATTGCAAAGACAATCTAATTCAGTGCTCATATTAACTAAAGTATATAGCTAATTAAAAACATGAAATATCAATTAAAAGATATTATAATTACAATAATTTTATTAACATTGTATAATATACAATAATTTCAACATATTAGTAGCTAGTTTCAAATTAAACTTTTAAAATATTAATATTTTCCACTTCGAACTGTTTAAAAAGTCATGGATTTTCACTCAAATTAAACGTGTCAAAAACATAATTTTGTTCTTTCAATGTTTCACGCTAAAAACTCATGCATATATATCCATGGCTTTTTACTCAATTCGTGGATTTCTAAACTAAACTTTAAATTTGCTTAATTGAAATTGACTCGAATATTAATAGTTGATAATAAATTAGCAAGTATACACAAGTTCAATTATATATCACTGAAATTGATAAAAATTAAATTAAATTAAACACTTACAGATAAAGTTCAATAATTTTATTTGATGGCATTACACAAATTTATATATAAGTTAGATCGTTATCTTACAAATAATAATTATATTATTATAACATACTCTTACTCTAACTACAATAGAACAGCATTTATAATTAATAATTTTTACTTATTACAAAGATTAATTACAATTGCTACTATTATAAACATTAATATTATTAATTATGATTACTACTATTATATAATATGTAAAAATTCAAATCATGACTTAGACATTAAATAATGAAAGGAAAAATGTGTGCTTTTGACATGTTTATATTGAGTAAAAATCCATGGTTTAGTGAATAATGAATAAAAAATTACATGATTAAACGAGTCAATATGTTTGTAAATCTTGGCAAGTGACTTGGGACCTGTCTAATTCTTAAATATATACTCAATATAATATATGTAAAGCCGATCGGTTGTTGTTCACTTTACTTTGTCTTGATTTATCTAATTACAAAAGACAGCGAAGTCATTAGAGGCCAGAAGTTTAAGACACCCAAATATGACAATGAGGTTTATCGGTTGCCGGTCACTTCACTCTTAGTCAATCTAGTCTTAATTCCTCAGAATTGATAAATGATTTTCTCCCATGATACCTATAAAATGCAAAGACATAAATATTTATGTAATTCAGTGAGTGGTGAATAAAAAAAATTACATGAGCAAATGAGTTAATATGTTTGTATCTCTAGCAAATGATCGAGTGCCTGAGGACTCACAATGAAAGAAAACAATAATGGTATGAATAAAAACAACAAATTTAAAAGGTTAACAATAATTGTATTCAATATTTAGATAAATGTATTACAAACATTTAAGTTTGTGACATTGGCTTCTCAATGCAACACATAGCAAAATCTTGACAAGTGACTTGGGACAGCACGATCTATCGATCCATCATCCTGGTGCATAAACAGCAGACAGTCAGCCGCAGAAATCACTTGCAGATTATTTTGGGAATGAGTGTTCCACCCATCCGTGACAAAGTTTCGGAGCAGCACTAGTCGAATTAACAACTGGATACAACCTGTAAGAAAGATTTATTAATATTGTAATATAAAAATATTGTTTCGGGTATTAAATGATTAAAATAATATAAACTAAATATAAAAGTCTATTTACATTACAATTTACATGAAAACGAATCAAAGGGCAAGAAACAATTAGAGACCAGGGTAAAATCAGAGACCAGAGACCAGGGTAAAATCAGAGACCAGAGACCAGAGGCCAGGGTAAAATCAGAGACCAGAGACCAGGGTAAAATCAGAGACCAGAGACCAGGGTAAAATCAGAGACCAGAGACCAGAGACCAGGTAAAATCAGAGACCAGAGACCAGGCCAGGGTAAAATCAGAGACCAGAGACCAGGGTAAAATCAGAGACCAGAGACCAGAGACCAGGGTAAATCAGAGACCAGAGACCAGGACCAGGGTAAAATGAGAGACCGAAACCAGAGACCAGGTAAAATCAGAGACCAGAGAGCAGAGACCAGGTAAAATCAGAGACCAGAGAGGAGACCAGCCAGGTAAATTAGAGACCAGAGACCAGGACCAGTGGATAAATCAGAGACCAGAGACAGAGTCCAGGGAGAAAGACCAGAGACCAGAGACCAGGGTAAAATCATAGACCAGAGACCAGGGTAAAATCAGTCAGAGACCATTCGAGCAAGATGAGACCAAAATCCAAGACATTCAAGTAGGGTGATGAGATCAGAGTACAATTCATTCACAGAGGGAAAGTAAAAGGAAGCCAGAAGTTATGCCAAATACGCTTATAAAAATGAATCAATAAATATATTTAACATAATTCTTAAGTGTATTATATATTATATATAAAGTATAAAAATATTCTAATACTTATATTTTTTGCACAACAAATGTTTTAATATCCAAACTGCTGTATCCGCAGTCTTCACAATGTAGCCACTCGGTTGCTGTCACTTCAGATTGTCTTTATCTATCGGAACTGATATGATATTCTTCTATTATACCTATAACATTAAGATAGTTTTAATGTATTTATGTAATTTAAGTAACATTTTATAATTAATAGAAATTAAAACAACAAATTGAACTAGATACACAATGTATTTATTTAATAATTAGATGAATATATTATAATTATTCAAGTCATAATCCTTGATTAAACGCACAAATTAATTTTGTGCTTCCCAATTAAACATCACCATGTATCTTTCTCTAGGAGCACCATTGAGAAAATGTTTTCTGACAACACGACAGGTCCAATGCAGGCAGGTGTGCGAGCATCCTGAAGCGGTCATTGTTTACCCTGTAAACAAAAGCATCGAATTAATAATAATTCAGACTACTATAATACATTATAAAAATGTAACTCACCAAGTGTTTTCTTCTGAGCCGTTTCACTAAGTCTTCCTAAGTGAACTGCAACAAGTGGTTTTTATTTGTAACTGATCAAACTAAGTTATTAAAATGTTAGTATTGTTAATGAGTTAGTAAGACTACTGGTAAGAACATGCATGCAAGACTAAACAGTTACAAAAAGAACCACTTGTGCAAATTTATAAGAATTAGTGTTCCACCCATGCAGTTGATTGTCGACTGATCCTTCATGAGCGCTTACAGTCTGATTAGAGTCGATCGATTCAGAAGTGTGCATGTGAATCTGGAATAAAAAAAACAAAAGATTAGAACATGTCTCTTAAAATGTTTGATAAAGGATACAGACTGCCTGATAGATACTTGATAATTGTTTGATGGATTATAAGCGATGAGGGCTGTTGAATCAGAAGTGGATGATTGAATCTGAAAAAAAAACAAAAGATTGGAACACGTCTTTTAAAATGTTTTGATAAAGGATACAGACTGCCTGATAGATACTTGATAACTTCTTACTGTTTGTTGGATTGAAGGCGACTAGGGCTGTTGATTCAGAAGTGGATGATTGAATCTGAAAAAAAAAACAAAAGATTAGACACGTCTCTTAAAATGTTTGATAAAGGATACAGACTGCCTGATAGATACTTGATAAGTTCTTACTGTTTGATGGATTATAAGTGATGAGGGCTGTTGATTCAGAAGTGGATGATTGAATCTGAAAAAAAAACAAAAGATTAGAACACGTCTGTTAAAATGTTCGATAAAGGATACAGACTGCCTGATAGATACTTGATAAGTTCTTACTGTTTGTTGGATTGAAGGCGACTAGGGCTGTTGATTCAGAAGTGGATGATTGAATCTGAAAAAAAAACAAAATTAGAACACGTCTCTTTAAAATGTTTGATAAAGGATACAGACTGCCTGATAGATACTTGATAACTTCTGTTTGTTGATTGAGGCGATGAGGGCTGTTGATTCAGAAGTGGATGATTGAATCTGAAAAAAAAAAACAAAAGATTAGAACACGTCTTTTAAAATGTTTGATAAAGGATACAGACTGCCTGATAGATACTTGATAACTTCTTACTGTTTGTTGGATTATAAGTGATGAGGGCTGTTGATTCAGAAGTGGATGATTGAATCTGAAAAAAAAAACAAAAGATTAGAACACGTCTTTTAAAATGTTTGATAAAGGATACAGACTGCCTGATGGATACTTGATAACTTCTTACTGTTTGATGGATTATAAGCGATGAGGGCTGTTGATTCAGAAGGTGCATATGAATCTGGAATAAAAAAACGTAAGATTAGAACACGTCTTTTAAAATGTTTGATAAAGGATACAGACCGCCTGATAGGCACTTGAGCTCCAACAGAGATGAAAAAAAATCGATGCATCAATGTAAAAATTTATGCATATTAGAATAATTCTCCATAATTGGCGCAATGCTATCGGATTGCAAACTGCGGCAGTTGTTTATAAATCACGATAGTTTATAATTATATAATTGAGTAATACATAATGTCAAATGATTCAGATCATTACATTGTTGTTTATAGTGGATTATTGTGTTAGTGTGTCAGTCAAAACTAGAACTACGAATGCTACCTACATAATTTACTACTACCCCAAACTACTATATTAGCATGCAAGTAATTATCTGAATCACGGCATTACATAATTGATAATTTGTTAACAAAGTAGAATTAAAAAAAATTGAATGCTATATCGCAGGAGTTTATATATGTTAAATAGATAGAATTGCGCCAAATTACGTATGCCGTTCACATCTACCGTCGGCGTCACAAGTTGTTAAAACAAAAATTGCACAAAACTAAAAACAATACAAGCAAACGCGAATGAATGAATGAGAACTCTCAATGATTTGTTTGATTTTGCTTGCGTTCTCGTAACCAACTTATTATTATTGGGTACTTTCCTGGGTCTTTCTTGGTCCTGGAGGTCCTCTTGCTTTGCTGCCTATCACATAAATGAACGAGTTGACAACCGCGCAGACTTAGTTTGCCATCAAGTCGCCGGCGGAGCCACTTGACATGGCGCCAAAATGACATCGTGCGCAACTAACTCGAATTGGTCCGATTAGATAATTATCAATGTAATTATAAATTTTAATTATATTATTTTTAATTAAATATAAAAATAAAAGTAAAAATAAACATAAAAATATATATATACGAAAAATTGATAAATGAACAAAAATACTTGAGATAAATAACAGATAAATGTATAAATAAATATTGTATTAATAAACTAGTAGTGTATGGGCATCGTGCCTTCAGGCAAATTGCTGGAACTTGCAGTACAGTAATTAAATATTCGAGGCATATTAAATGTCCTAAACGGTAGTATTCATTGTTCTTATTTGTAGACAAAATATATGAGCTTATGAATTGGACGACAACGTTTATATATGTTTACAGAAAGGTAAATTAAACTTAATAGCCTAATATTTCTAAGAATTATATAAACTAAATTGAGAAGTTAAAATTATTTATTTGAAGTACATAAGTGAACTTTGGAAATTATTAAAATTAAAATTCTAATTATTTTCGATTCTAAAAATTTTTTGCTCTTTCCTAAAAGCAATCGTATAGGCACAAGCAAAAGTTTTTTGAATTATTAACTATTACCCTAGGAAAAGTTAAAATTAAAATAAAATACTAACAATAAGAAAAAATCATGAAAACAAAGATAATACTGAAAAAATAGAATAAAAACTTGACACATACTATTTTCCAATTTTGGTCTCAAACGAAACAAAAACAAAACTGTGTGTCAGTGGCATTTTGCCTTGAGGCAAGTTGCATGAATAATAACTCGATAGAACTGAGATTTACTTAAATAAAATTTACAATTGTGAATTATGAAAATATTTCTTTCGCTTTTCACTAAAAACTAATTAATGCGATTTCCAATTGATATCTATCACACAATATACTGATAGGCACACACATATTTGTTATGTCCTGAAAGTGACCTACAATTTCTTAAGTAACCTCTACTAACTTAAGGTATTCATTTAGTACATGAATTATATATAAGGATATGTTTATTAAATTAAAGATGCTAAAAAAAATTATTTAACATTTCAGCCCGGTCCTAAGTAATCAGCATGATTTCCAAATTATATCTTTCAAATAGGTTTTCGAATTTTCACAATCATTCCTTTTTTGGAAATTTCAACGAAAAGTCAAAAAATCGGCCCCAAACACTACTACTTTTTCCAAATTTGGTATCAAATGATTCAAAATAACTCGAAACGTCAAGTAAACAAAATTAGCAAATCGTCGAACACAAACTTCTTTGGGAAATTAATAAATAGTAAATTTACTTTAAAATTAAAAAAAAAAAAACTTAGCAAACCAGATTGAAACGAAATTAATGGCATTTATGTATATTTATATGATACTTTTCCTAAATTTGGTATCAAACGATTCAGAATAACATGAAATGACGA